>NW_028256032.1:75000-77410 GCF_971803275.1 Cyanistes caeruleus | reverse complement strand
AAGTGGCGTTCAGCCACCCGAGATTGAGCAATAACAGGTCTGTGATGCCCTTAGATGTCCGGGGCCGCACGCGCGCTACACTGACTGGCTCAGCTTGTGCCTACCCTCCGCCGGCAGGCGCGGGTAACCCGTTGAACCCCATTCGTGATGGGGATCGGGGATTGCAATTCTTCCCCGTGAACGAGGAATTCCCAGTAAGTGCGGGTCATAAGCTCGCGTTGATTAAGTCCCTGCCCTTTGTACACACCGCCCGTCGCTACTACCGATTGGATGGTTTAGTGAGGTCCTCGGATCGGCCCCGGCGGGGTCGGCCACGGCCCTGCCGGAGCGTCGAGAAGACGGTCGAACTTGACTATCTAGAGGAAGTAAAAGTCGTAACAAGGTTTCCGTAGGTGAACCTGCGGAAGGATCATTACCGGTGGGGGCCGGGCGCCCGCCCGCGTTCCGCCGGGCCGTCCGGCCGGCGGCCGCGCGTGTGCGGCGTTCGTCCGCGAGCCCGCTCCGTTCGCACGCTCGCCTCCCCCGCGAGGGGGGGGCCGCACGCCCTTTCCCGAGGCAGACTCGAAAGGCGGCGGTGGCGGCCCCGCCCGCCCGGGCGGGAAGCCCCGCCGCTCGGCGCGCCGCGCGCGCGGCCCCAGAGACACGCCAGAGAGAGAAGGGAAGACGTGGGGGCCGCACGCGTGCGGTGCCGCCGGGAGGGGGGAACGACGGCGCGCGCGCGGTGTGGGGGGGGGGGCCGTGCGGGGAAAGCAAGGGAGGAGAGAGGGGTGGCGAAGGTTGCTCGTCGCGGGCCTTTCCTTCCTCTCCTCCTCCTCCCCCAGGCTCCTCGCGCGCCCCCCATCCACCTCACGCGCGCCGCGCCTCCCTCCCCGCGTCGGTCCGTCGCCGGTCCGCCCCCGCCGGAGGGGCGGCGGCGGGGCGGCGGCCGGCCCCGAGCCTCCTCGCTTGCCGCGGCCGGCGCCGCCGAACGCCGGTCGTCGGCGCTCGACGCCGCGCGGGCGGCGGCCCTGCGTGGGCGCGCGCGGCCCGAGTTCTCCCGGGCGTTGGGTCCCGGGCCTCTCTCGCTTCCTCGGCGGCGGCGCGCGAGAAGCCGTGTCCCGCGTGCGGGAAGAGAAGGGAGGGGGGTGCTCGGCACGGCCCCCCTCCTCCCGGAGGCGCGCGGGCGCCTTCGGGGCGCGGAGGAGGCGGCTCCTCCGGCCCTTCCCGCAGCGGAGGAGCGGGACCGCTTTTCTTTTTTTTGCCGCCCGGCAAAAAAAAAAACCACCAGGGGGTGTCCCGCTCCCGGGGCCGAACGGCCCCTCGCGAACCGCACGGCAGAGGAGAGCTCGGAGGGCCGGGTTCCCCTTCCCCCCCGGGCGTTCCGGGGCGCGTCGCTTCCAGGGTTTTGCCCGCCCGCGCGCGCGCGCGGGCGCGGGGACCGCCGCCGGGTCGGGCGCGCGGCGGCGGCGGCGGAGACACGTTCTTCGCCCCGTCGCCGGGCCCCTCTCGGTCGGTGCGGTCGCCGCGGCGAGGTCTCACTCGGTCGGCCGGTCCGCCCCTCGCCCTCCCGCACCGGCGGGGCCACGGGCCGAGCCGCGGCGGTCCTCTCGGGCGCAGCGCCGGGCTGCTGAGGGAAACCCCGGGCCCCGAGTCAGGACGGCCGCGGTGGCGGCGGCGGATGTGTCAGGCGCGCCCCCGCCGGCGGACGCTCCCCCGAGGGTGGCAGCAACTGGGGGGGAGGCACCCCGGCGGGGCCATCCCAGGTCGTTTCCCTCGCCCCAGGGCCAGGTACCTAGCGCTCCGCGCCTGGGCGGTTCCCCGAGTCCTTTCCCCTTTCCCCCGCTCCCGCCTCGGCGTCGTCAAACGCCGGCCGGGGGCGCGGGGTTTGGGCTGGGACCCGAAAGGGCCGCCGAGGCCGGGCGGAGGTTTAAAGACTCGGGCGGCACGGCGCGCCCCGGCGGCGGCGGCGATGCCGGCGGCGGCGGCGGCGGCGGCGGCGACGGGTACCCGGCCGGTGGCGGCGCGGCGTTCACTGAGGGGTGGGGAGCTACTCCCGCCGATCCCCTGCGGTGGCGTCCGTCGCGACCGGTCCCCCCCCGCTCGTCGTCGTCGTCGTCGTCGTCGTCGACTTCGTCGCGGCCGTCGTCGGCCGCGCCGTGCCGGGGAGGGGGCACCCAGCCCCCCTCCCCCCCCTCTCCGCGGCCCGGTCTCGGCGGCGAGGCCGTGGCGCGCTGTCGGCCGCGGGGCCGATCCGGTCTCTTCGGAACGGGGCGGCGCCGGCGGAGAAGCGCCCCCGCGCGCTTCTCCGCCTTCTCTGCGCGACCTCGGGGTGGCGGCCCTCGGGCGCCCCCCGCGCTCCCTCGCCTCGGCCGCGCCGGCCGCGTCGGCGCGCATCTCCTCCTCCTCCTCGGGGCGTTCCTCGCCTTCCCCG
>NW_028256032.1:60000-67500 GCF_971803275.1 Cyanistes caeruleus | reverse complement strand
GAGACCTGCTGTCGGCCGGCACCCTGGGTAGACCTGCTGTCGGCCGGCCGCGGGGTAGACCTGCTGTCGGCCGGCCGCGGGGTAGACCTGCTGTCGGCCGGCCGCCGCGGGGTAGACCTGCTGTCGTTTGGCCGCCGGGGTAGACCTGCTGTCTGCCGGCCGCGGGGTAGACCTGCTGTCGGCCGGCACCCTGGGTAGACCTGCTGTCGGCCGGCCGCGGGGTAGACCTGCTGTCGTCCGGCGGCCGCTGGGTAGACCTGCTGTCGGCCGGCACCCTGGGTAGACCTGCTGTCGGCCGGCCGCGGGGTAGACCTGCTGTCGGCCGGCACCCGGGTAGACCTGCTGTCGGCCGGCCGCGGGGTAGACCTGCTGTCGGCCGGCCGCCGGGGTAGACCTGCTGTCGGCCGGCCGCGGGGTAGACCTGCTGTCGGCCGGCCGCCGGGGTAGACCTGCTGTCGGCCGGCACCCTGGGTAGACCTGCTGTCGGTTGGCCGCCGGGGTAGACCTTCTGTCGGCCGGCCGCGGGGTAGACCTGCTGTCGTCCGGCGGCCGCTGGGTAGACCTGCTGTCGGCCGGCCGCGGGGTAGACCTGCTGTCTGCCGGCCGCGGGGTAGACCTGCTGTCGTCCGGCGGCCGCTGGGGTAGACCTGCTGTCGGCCGGCCGCCGCGGGGTAGACCTGCTGTCGGCCGGCACCCTGGGTAGACCTGCTGTCGGCCGGCCGCGGGGTAGACCTGCTGTCGGCCGGCACCCGGGTAGACCTGCTGTCGGCCGGCCGCGGGGTAGACCTGCTGTCGGCCGGCACCCTGGGTAGACCAGCTGTCGGCCGGCCGCGGGGTAGACCTGCTGTCGGCCGGCGGCCGGGGTAGACCTGCTGTCGGCCGGCCGCGGGGTAGACCTTCTGTCGGCCGGCCGCGGGGTAGACCTGCTGTCGTCCGGCGGCCGCTGGGTAGACCTGCGGTCGGCCGGCCGCCGCTGGGTAGACCTGCTGTCGGCCGGCCGCCGCGGGGTAGACCTGCTGTCGGCCGGCACCCTGGGTAGACCTGCTGTCGGCCGGCCGCGGGGTAGACCTGCTGTCGGCCGGCCGCGGGGTAGACCTGCTGTCGGCCGGCCGCGGGGTAGACCTGCTGTCGGCCGGCACCCTGGGTAGACCAGCTGTCGGCCGGCCGCGGGGTAGACCTGCTGTCGGCCGGCCGCCGGGGTAGACCTGCTGTCGGCCGGCCGCGGGGTAGACCTGCTGTCGGCCGGCCGCCGGGGTAGACCTGCTGTCGGCCGGCACCCTGGGTAGACCTGCTGTCGGTTGGCCGCCGGGGTAGACCTTCTGTCGGCCGGCCGCGGGGTAGACCTGCTGTCGGCCGGCACCCGGGTAGACCTGCTGTCGGCCGGCCGCGGGGTAGACCTGCTGTCGTCCGGCACCCGGGTAGACCTGCTGTCGGCCGGCCGCGGGGTAGACCTGCTGTCGGCCGGCCGCGGGGTAGACCTGCTGTCGGCCGGCAGCCGGGTAGACCTGCTGTCGGCCGGCCGCGGGGTAGACCTGCTGTCGGCCGGCACCCGGGGTAGACCTGCTGTCGGCCGGCCGCGGGGTAGACCTGCTGTCGGCCGGCCGCGGGGTAGACCTGCTGTCGGCCGGCACCCTGGGTAGACCTGCTGTCGGCCGGCAGCCGGGTAGACCTGCTGTCGGCCGGCCGCGGGGTAGACCTGCTGTCGGCCGGCCGCGGGGTAGACCTGCTGTCGGCCGGCGGCCGGGGTAGACCTGCTGTCTGCCGGCACCCGGGGTAGACCTGCTGTCGGCCGGCCGCGGGGTAGACCTGCCGTCGGTCGGCCGCCGGGGTAGACCTTCTGTCGTCCGGCACCCGGGGTAGACCTGCCGTCGGCCGGCCGCCGGGGTAGACCTGCCGTCGGCCGGCCGCCGGGGTAGACCTGCCGTCGGCCGGCCGCCGGGGTAGACCTGCCGTCGGCCGGCCGCCGGGGTAGACCTGCCGTCGGCCGGCCGCCGGGGGAGAGCCGCTGTCGGCCGGCGGGCCGCCGCGGGACGCGTCGAGCGGCCCGCCCCTCTCGGCCTGAGCGCGTCGCCGCCTTCGTGTCTCCCCGAGAGGAAAGGAGGGAGCCCTCAGAAGCCGGCGGCGCTCCCTCCCCCGTCCGGGCGCGAGCAGACGGCGGCCCCGCCGCCGCCTCGGTTTCTGCCCGCCTGGCTCGATCGGCGGGGCCGCCGTCCGCCTGCAGGTTTCGGCGGGGCCGGCCGGGGGCCGAGCGGGAAGGAAGCCGCCGTGGGCGCGAAAGCCTCCGAGAGAGCGCCGGCGAGAAAGCTTCCTCGGAAAGGGAGGGCGCCGAGGCTCAGGCCGCCGGCGGCCCCGTCGGCCCGCTCCTCAGCCCCCGCAGGCGTTGTCGCGGTGCCGAGCGGCCGGCCGCTTGAGGAGGAGCCGCCCGGGGCGTGGGCGGGGAGGGGCCGACGGCGGCGGCCCGAACCGTCGCCCAGCAGGGGGGCGGGCGGGGCAAGCCCGGAAGGAGGTGCCGAGGCAGGGTGACGTCGGAGGGCGGGGCCGCCGGGCCGGCATCGCCCGCCCAGCAGGGGGCGGGGAAAAGCCCGGAAAGGCGCCGCCGCGGGAGCGGCGGTTCCGTGCCGGGCCCCGCACGCCTCGGCGGCGAGCCCCCGGAGGCGGGCCCGGGGCCAAAGACCTCCGCGGACCGCCGAAGAGCCGGCCGCCCGCCCGCCCGCTCGCCGCTTCTGCCGGCGATTCGAGTCGAGTCACGCCGGGGGCCGGCGTCTTTCTTCCCGCCGCGTCCCACCGCACCCTCCCGCCCGCTTCCTTTCCCCCGCTGTCCGCCCCCAGGTCCCGCCGGCTGGCCGGTGCCGCTTCTGCTCCCCGCAGGCGTGGCGGGGACGCCCCGCGGCCGGTCGAGCGCGTCGGCAGGCCGGGCGCGGGCCGCGAGCCGCCCGTCGGCTCGGCTGGGAGGCGTCCGGCCGCGCACGCAGGAACGGAAATGGGATGGGCCGAGAATTTCGGATCCCGGCGAAGCGTTGGTGTTCCGCCCCGACGCGAGAGCCGTCCTTTCGGGAAAAAGACGAAAGAAGAAGGGAAGGGGTGGGTGCGCGTGTGGCCGTGGGTGAGGGCGTGTGCCTGCGTGCCTGCGTGCGTGAAAAAAAGCAAAATAAAGCAACGGTCAAAAATACGCCTCGGTCTAGGGAGCGGCAATATCGGGAGGGACGGGGCCGCCGAAGCTACCCGACGGCCGAGGGGCGCACAGGTCGGTCTCCCGCCTCCGGGGCAGGCCGCCGCCGCCGCCGCCACCGCCGCCGCCGGGCACGGCGTCAGAAGCCGCAGGGGGCGGCCGGCGCGGAGGCGGCCGACAGGACTACCCCGGTGGCGGGCGGCCCCGGGAGGTTGGGTCCACCCAGGGCCGGGGCCGCCTGACAGGCCTGGCCCGGTGGCGGGACACGAGGCAAATTTCAGCGGGGTACCCTTGTCTCCCGGACGGGGAAGACCTGCTGCCCGTGGTCGGGGCAGCCCTGCTGTCCCAGGTCGGGGTAGACGTGTTGTCCCAGGCCGGGGTAGACCTCCTGTCCGCGGTCGGGGTAGACCTGGTGTCCCGCGGTCGGGGTAGACCTGCTGTCCCAGGTCGGGGTAGACGTGTTGTCCCAGGCCGGGGTAGACCTGCTGTCCCAGGTCGGGGTAGACGTGGTGTCCCCCGGTCGGGGTAGACCTGCTGTCCGCGGTCGGGGTAGACGTGTTGTCCCAGGCCGGGGTAGACCTGCTGTCCGCGGTCGGGGTAGACGTGTTGTCCCAGGCCGGGGTAGACCTGCTGTCCGCGGTCGGGGTAGACGTGGTGTCCCCCGGTCGGGGTAGACCTGCTGTCCGCGGTCGGGGTAGACGTGGTGTCCCCCGGTCGGGGTAGACCTGCTGTCCGCGGTCGGGGTAGACGTGGTGTCCCCCGGTCGGGGTAGACCTGCTGTCCGCGGTCGGGGTAGACGTGTTGTCCCAGGCCGGGGTAGACCTGCTGTCCGCGGTCGGGGTAGACGTGTTGTCCCCCCGGTCGGGGTAGACCTGCTGTCCGCGGTCGGGGTAGACGTGTTGTCCCAGGCCGGGGTAGACCTGCTGTCCGCGGTCGGGGTAGACGTGGTGTCCCCCCGTCGGGGTAGACCTGCTGTCCGCGGTCGGGGTAGACGTGTTGTCCCCCGGTCGGGGTAGACCTGCTGTCCGCGGTCGGGGTAGACGTGTTGTCCCAGGCCGGGGTAGACCTGCTGTCCGCGGTCGGGGTAGACGTGGTGTCCGCGGTCGAGGTAGACCTGGTGTCCGCGCCGGCTCTGGAAGTTCACCAAGGGGTCGCTGTTTTCAGCTGCCTCCAGTTACGTCATGCTAGGAGGCGGCTAGCGCCGCCGCTTTGCCCCGGTCACGTACGCTACGGTCACTTGCAGGCATCGGCGGCCTCGGACACGTATCTCCGTATTATGGGAGCGAGGTAACGGGTCGTCTCCCCCAGGCTGCTACCGTGCCTGTGTCCTCCGGAGGCGAAGCTACGGGCCGGCCGCCCGGCCGGTCGCCGGCGCTGAGCTCAGAGAGAAACGAAGGGGAGAGCCGCCGGCAAGGGAGGCCCGAGAGAGAAACCGAGAGTGTGCCGCCTCGGCGGGACCGAGTCGCGGGGCTCGTCCCGCTTCCCGTGCTACCCATCGTGCCGGTGGGGCAGCTTTGTTTGCCAGGCCGAGGAGGCGTCGTTGCCGCTGCTTGCCCAGAGAGAGAAGGGAGTGTGTTGCCGCCTCGGCGGGACCGAGTCGCGGGGCTCGTCCCGCTTCCCGTGCTACCCATCGTGCCGGTGGGGCAGCTTTGTTTTGCCAGGCCGAGGAGGCGTCGTTGCCGCTGCTTGCCCAGAGAGAGAAGGGAGTGTGTTGCCGCCTCGGCGGGACCGAGTCGCGGGGCTCGTCCCGCTTCCCCCGTGCTACCCATCGTGCCGATGGTGGGGGGGGCCAGCTTGTCGTGATGCCGAGGAAGCGTGTGCTGCTTGCCCAGAGAGAGTGTTGCCGCGCGGGCGGCCGAGGCGAGAAGGGAAGGGCGTGGAGGAGGCAGAGAAGCCGCAGGCGGGTCCCCCCCGCTCTGGTCGTGCTGCTGCCGATTCCGGTCCAGTCCCGCCTCCCTCCCCCCCGCCCCAGCCCTGGGGCGGGGAAGCGAATGCCGGTGGCTGGCGGGCGAGGCGGCGGCGCCTCGTCCCTTATGTGCTCGGCCTTAAGCCGGGGGGCCCCCCTCGGCGGGGTGCAGTTTTTTTTTTTTGTTTTTCGGCTGGCGGTCTCGGTGGGCCACGGTGTGGGCCCGGCAGCCGGGGGCAGACGTCGGCCGGGGGCGCCTCTGTCTAACCGTTGCTCGAGCTTCGTTCGAGGCTTTACCACCCCACCCCCGGCCCGTCCCCGAAGACCGGGTTGTGTCCCCCGCCCCGAGTTGTTGTGGCCCTCGTTCCCCCTTCCTCGGCCTTAAGCCGGGGACCCGCGCTTTTGCGGGCGGAATTTGTTTCAGGGGCGGCGGCCGGCCGCGGTGGCCGGCCCCGCCCGCGTGCGGACACCCGAACGCGACGGGGAAAAATGCCCCCGGGCCGAGAGAGAGAGAGATGGCGCGGGCGAGGCGGCGGCGCCTCGCCCTTCCTCAGTTGTCGTGGCCGGTGCGGACCGAGCCACCGTGGCCCGGCGGGCTGGGTTGCGAACGGGGTCCCCGCTTCGTTTTCTTTCGCTTGTAGGCGTGCGGGGCAGAGCGTGGGGGTCTGCCCGCCCGGTCTCCTCCGTATTTTCTGGGGGTGTGAGGGCTTTCTGCCCGCCGCTCCCTTTTGCGGCCCTAAGCCGCGGCACCGAGAAAAAGCCAAGCGTCCGCAGAGGCGTGCGGGCCCCGCCCCCAAGCGAAAAGCGAAGGGGGGCAGGGAGAAAAACCTCGTGGGTGGCGGTGGTGTCGTTGGGGAGTGAGAGGCGCGGGCCTCGCCCCCACCCCCCATCCCCGGGCCCGCGGCCCCCGTGGCTAGCACGGGTCCTGCGACGCGCCATGTGCCTTTTTATCGTTTTTTTCTGCTCCTGGTTTGCCGTTTCCCCCCCGGTTTTTTTTTTTTTTTTTGGTTTTGTTTTTTTCCGGGGGATGGAAAAAAAAAAGCCGATCGCCGCGAGGCCGGGCGCTAAAGCCGGGTTTGGGGGGGCCCCGTGGCCTCTCGCGGTCGGTGGCAACCTTTTTTTGTCGCACGCTTTCCCGGATGGGTTCCCCTCGGGGAAGGGGAAAAAGGGGTGTGAAAACCCCCGACGTCCCGGCCCCCGGCGGGGTGTGTGGCGTCTCCCATCTTTGCCGTTGTCGTCCAGTTAGAGGGAACCGTTGTCCGCAGATGCGGGTGGGTGGCGGCACCCCCCGCGCGCTCCTCCCGCTGCGATCAGCCGAAATTGTCCCGAAAGCCAAGCGGCCCGCCGGCGTCGGCGGGCCCCGGGGGCGCGTCGAGGAGGCTCGACGGCGCCGAGCCCGCGGGGGCGGTCTCTCGGGGACGAGTTCCCCGCTCGCACGCACGCACGCGGAGTCCCGCGGCCGTCCGCCCGCTGCCCGCCTGGACCGTGGCGGTGTCGGCCGGTGGGGCGCGCACGTTGGGGTTGCCGTTGCCGTTGTCCCAGGACCGTGGCCGCGGGGCCCTTGTCGTCGCTCCTGTTCTTCACGCTCGTTTGCTTCTCCTCCTCCTCCTCCTCCTCCTCCTCCTCCTCCTCTCTTCTCCTCCCCACACCAACAAAACCCGATCGATGAGGCTTTTCGGGTCGCGTCGGAGAGGGCCCCCGGCGGGCCGGCTCCTTCCGGGGCTTCTCTGTCATGGGGAAGCCCACGGCGGTGTGTCCGGTGCTCGGCCAGGGTTGGTCTCCTCTCCAATTCGCTTCCCGTCGCAGGCGAGGTTTTGGCGTCCCTTTCCCGCCGTGCCGGGCCAAGGGCGTCTTTACCGTCCCGGGCTGTGTGACGGCCGCGTGGCCCCGCGAGCCCCTCAGGTGTCCTTGGACTTGAAACCCCAAGAAAAGCCGTGTGGCGAGGGGTGCCGGCCCCGGTCGCCGGGAAAGAAAGAAAGAAAAGCGCCCCGTGGGTGCCGGCCGCGAGCAGCGCTCGGGCGGCGGTGCGGCTCGAGCGTGTGAGCCGAGAACACACAGAGAGAGAGAGAGAGAGAGAGAGAGACACGCGGAAGCCAGAGAGAAGGGAACGTAACGAGCCCCCCCCGATGGGGCTGCGGACGGGGGAAAAGAGCCCGTTCCGCGCGCGTGCCGCTCGGTGCTCTTTTGTCGTGCCGCCGCCTGCTGCAGAGCGAGCCGCCCCGGCCAGGGGGCCTCGGTTGTCCGGGCCGCGCCCGCCTCGTCGGGTCGCTGTCTCCTCTAGCACGTCCGGTGCTTCCCGCTCGGCCCGGTGTGGGGGGAAGTGTCGGCGGGGGGTTCGCTCCCCTTCGGCTCCAACCTCTCGCCGGCGGCCGGTCGCTCCCCCGCGACCGGTCGGCGGGCGGGGGGCCGGCCTTCGGGGGCGGGT
>NW_028256032.1:42500-47500 GCF_971803275.1 Cyanistes caeruleus | reverse complement strand
CTGCTGTCTGCCGGCCGCCGCGGGGTAGACCTGCTGTCGGCCGGCACCCTGGGTAGACCTGCTGTCGGCCGGCCGCGGGGTAGACCTGCTGTCGGCCGGCACCCGGGTAGACCTGCTGTCGGCCGGCCGCGGGGTAGACCTGCTGTCGGCCGGCACCCTGGGTAGACCAGCTGTCGGCCGGCCGCGGGGTAGACCTGCTGTCGGCCGGCGGCCGGGGTAGACCTGCTGTCGGCCGGCCGCGGGGTAGACCTTCTGTCGGCCGGCCGCGGGGTAGACCTGCTGTCGTCCGGCGGCCGCTGGGTAGACCTGCGGTCGGCCGGCCGCCGCTGGGTAGACCTGCTGTCGGCCGGCCGCCGCGGGGTAGACCTGCTGTCGGCCGGCACCCTGGGTAGACCTGCTGTCGGCCGGCCGCGGGGTAGACCTGCTGTCGGCCGGCCGCGGGGTAGACCTGCTGTCGGCCGGCCGCGGGGTAGACCTGCTGTCGGCCGGCACCCTGGGTAGACCAGCTGTCGGCCGGCCGCGGGGTAGACCTGCTGTCGGCCGGCCGCCGGGGTAGACCTGCTGTCGGCCGGCCGCGGGGTAGACCTGCTGTCGGCCGGCCGCCGGGGTAGACCTGCTGTCGGCCGGCACCCTGGGTAGACCTGCTGTCGGTTGGCCGCCGGGGTAGACCTTCTGTCGGCCGGCCGCGGGGTAGACCTGCTGTCGGCCGGCACCCGGGTAGACCTGCTGTCGGCCGGCCGCGGGGTAGACCTGCTGTCGTCCGGCACCCGGGTAGACCTGCTGTCGGCCGGCCGCGGGGTAGACCTGCTGTCGGCCGGCCGCGGGGTAGACCTGCTGTCGGCCGGCAGCCGGGTAGACCTGCTGTCGGCCGGCCGCGGGGTAGACCTGCTGTCGGCCGGCACCCGGGGTAGACCTGCTGTCGGCCGGCACCCTGGGTAGACCTGCTGTCGGCCGGCAGCCGGGTAGACCTGCTGTCGGCCGGCCGCGGGGTAGACCTGCTGTCGGCCGGCCGCGGGGTAGACCTGCTGTCGGCCGGCGGCCGGGGTAGACCTGCTGTCTGCCGGCACCCGGGGTAGACCTGCTGTCGGCCGGCCGCCCGGGTAGACCTGCTGTCGGCCGGCCGCGGGGTAGACCTGCCGTCGGTCGGCCGCCGGGGTAGACCTTCTGTCGTCCGGCACCCGGGGTAGACCTGCCGTCGGCCGGCCGCCGGGGTAGACCTGCCGTCGGCCGGCCGCCGGGGTAGACCTGCCGTCGGCCGGCCGCCGGGGTAGACCTGCCGTCGGCCGGCCGCCGGGGGAGAGCCGCTGTCGGCCGGCGGGCCGCCGCGGGACGCGTCGAGCGGCCCGCCCCTCTCGGCCTGAGCGCGTCGCCGCCTTCGTGTCTCCCCGAGAGGAAAGGAGGGAGCCCTCAGAAGCCGGCGGCGCTCCCTCCCCCGTCCGGGCGCGAGCAGACGGCGGCCCCGCCGCCGCCTCGGTTTCTGCCCGCCTGGCTCGATCGGCGGGGCCGCCGTCCGCCTGCAGGTTTCGGCGGGGCCGGCCGGGGGCCGAGCGGGAAGGAAGCCGCCGTGGGCGCGAAAGCCTCCGAGAGAGCGCCGGCGAGAAAGCTTCCTCGGAAAGGGAGGGCGCCGAGGCTCAGGCCGCCGGCGGCCCCGTCGGCCCGCTCCTCAGCCCCCGCAGGCGTTGTCGCGGTGCCGAGCGGCCGGCCGCTTGAGGAGGAGCCGCCCGGGGCGTGGGCGGGGAGGGGCCGACGGCGGCGGCCCGAACCGTCGCCCAGCAGGGGGGCGGGCGGGGCAAGCCCGGAAGGAGGTGCCGAGGCAGGGTGACGTCGGAGGGCGGGGCCGCCGGGCCGGCATCGCCCGCCCAGCAGGGGGCGGGGAAAAGCCCGGAAAGGCGCCGCCGCGGGAGCGGCGGTTCCGTGCCGGGCCCCGCACGCCTCGGCGGCGAGCCCCCGGAGGCGGGCCCGGGGCCAAAGACCTCCGCGGACCGCCGAAGAGCCGGCCGCCCGCCCGCCCGCTCGCCGCTTCTGCCGGCGATTCGAGTCGAGTCACGCCGGGGGCCGGCGTCTTTCTTCCCGCCGCGTCCCACCGCACCCTCCCGCCCGCTTCCTTTCCCCCGCTGTCCGCCCCCAGGTCCCGCCGGCTGGCCGGTGCCGCTTCTGCTCCCCGCAGGCGTGGCGGGGACGCCCCGCGGCCGGTCGAGCGCGTCGGCAGGCCGGGCGCGGGCCGCGAGCCGCCCGTCGGCTCGGCTGGGAGGCGTCCGGCCGCGCACGCAGGAACGGAAATGGGATGGGCCGAGAATTTCGGATCCCGGCGAAGCGTTGGTGTTCCGCCCCGACGCGAGAGCCGTCCTTTCGGGAAAAAGACGAAAGAAGAAGGGAAGGGGTGGGTGCGCGTGTGGCCGTGGGTGAGGGCGTGTGCCTGCGTGCCTGCGTGCGTGAAAAAAAGCAAAATAAAGCAACGGTCAAAAATACGCCTCGGTCTAGGGAGCGGCAATATCGGGAGGGACGGGGCCGCCGAAGCTACCCGACGGCCGAGGGGCGCACAGGTCGGTCTCCCGCCTCCGGGGCAGGCCGCCGCCGCCGCCGCCACCGCCGCCGCCGGGCACGGCGTCAGAAGCCGCAGGGGGCGGCCGGCGCGGAGGCGGCCGACAGGACTACCCCGGTGGCGGGCGGCCCCGGGAGGTTGGGTCCACCCAGGGCCGGGGCCGCCTGACAGGCCTGGCCCGGTGGCGGGACACGAGGCAAATTTCAGCGGGGTACCCTTGTCTCCCGGACGGGGAAGACCTGCTGCCCGTGGTCGGGGCAGCCCTGCTGTCCCAGGTCGGGGTAGACGTGTTGTCCCAGGCCGGGGTAGACCTCCTGTCCGCGGTCGGGGTAGACCTGGTGTCCCGCGGTCGGGGTAGACCTGCTGTCCCAGGTCGGGGTAGACGTGTTGTCCCAGGCCGGGGTAGACCTGCTGTCCCAGGTCGGGGTAGACGTGGTGTCCCCCGGTCGGGGTAGACCTGCTGTCCGCGGTCGGGGTAGACGTGTTGTCCCAGGCCGGGGTAGACCTGCTGTCCGCGGTCGGGGTAGACGTGTTGTCCCAGGCCGGGGTAGACCTGCTGTCCGCGGTCGGGGTAGACGTGGTGTCCCCCGGTCGGGGTAGACCTGCTGTCCGCGGTCGGGGTAGACGTGGTGTCCCCCGGTCGGGGTAGACCTGCTGTCCGCGGTCGGGGTAGACGTGGTGTCCCCCGGTCGGGGTAGACCTGCTGTCCGCGGTCGGGGTAGACGTGTTGTCCCAGGCCGGGGTAGACCTGCTGTCCGCGGTCGGGGTAGACGTGTTGTCCCCCCGGTCGGGGTAGACCTGCTGTCCGCGGTCGGGGTAGACGTGTTGTCCCAGGCCGGGGTAGACCTGCTGTCCGCGGTCGGGGTAGACGTGGTGTCCCCCCGTCGGGGTAGACCTGCTGTCCGCGGTCGGGGTAGACGTGTTGTCCCCCGGTCGGGGTAGACCTGCTGTCCGCGGTCGGGGTAGACGTGTTGTCCCAGGCCGGGGTAGACCTGCTGTCCGCGGTCGGGGTAGACGTGGTGTCCGCGGTCGAGGTAGACCTGGTGTCCGCGCCGGCTCTGGAAGTTCACCAAGGGGTCGCTGTTTTCAGCTGCCTCCAGTTACGTCATGCTAGGAGGCGGCTAGCGCCGCCGCTTTGCCCCGGTCACGTACGCTACGGTCACTTGCAGGCATCGGCGGCCTCGGACACGTATCTCCGTATTATGGGAGCGAGGTAACGGGTCGTCTCCCCCAGGCTGCTACCGTGCCTGTGTCCTCCGGAGGCGAAGCTACGGGCCGGCCGCCCGGCCGGTCGCCGGCGCTGAGCTCAGAGAGAAACGAAGGGGAGAGCCGCCGGCAAGGGAGGCCCGAGAGAGAAACCGAGAGTGTGCCGCCTCGGCGGGACCGAGTCGCGGGGCTCGTCCCGCTTCCCGTGCTACCCATCGTGCCGGTGGGGCAGCTTTGTTTGCCAGGCCGAGGAGGCGTCGTTGCCGCTGCTTGCCCAGAGAGAGAAGGGAGTGTGTTGCCGCCTCGGCGGGACCGAGTCGCGGGGCTCGTCCCGCTTCCCGTGCTACCCATCGTGCCGGTGGGGCAGCTTTGTTTGCCAGGCCGAGGAGGCGTCGTTGCCGCTGCTTGCCCAGAGAGAGAAGGGAGTGTGTTGCCGCCTCGGCGGGACCGAGTCGCGGGGCTCGTCCCGCTTCCCCCGTGCTACCCATCGTGCCGATGGTGGGGGGGGCCAGCTTGTCGTGATGCCGAGGAAGCGTGTGCTGCTTGCCCAGAGAGAGTGTTGCCGCGCGGGCGGCCGAGGCGAGAAGGGAAGGGCGTGGAGGAGGCAGAGAAGCCGCAGGCGGGTCCCCCCCGCTCTGGTCGTGCTGCTGCCGATTCCGGTCCAGTCCCGCCTCCCTCCCCCCCGCCCCAGCCCTGGGGCGGGGAAGCGAATGCCGGTGGCTGGCGGGCGAGGCGGCGGCGCCTCGTCCCTTATGTGCTCGGCCTTAAGCCGGGGGGCCCCCCTCGGCGGGGCGCAGTTTTTTTTTTTTGTTTTTCGGCTGGCGGTCTCGGTGGGCCACGGTGTGGGCCCGGCAGCCGGGGGCAGACGTCGGCCGGGGGCGCCTCTGTCTAACCGTTGCTCGAGCTTCGTTCGAGGCTTTACCACCCCACCCCCGGCCCGTCCCCGAAGACCGGGTTGTGTCCCCCGCCCCGAGTTGTTGTGGCCCTCGTTCCCCCTTCCTCGGCCTTAAGCCGGGGACCCGCGCTTTTGCGGGCGGAATTTGTTTCAGGGGCGGCGGCCGGCCGCGGTGGCCGGCCCCGCCCGCGTGCGGACACCCGAACGCGACGGGGAAAAATGCCCCCGGGCCGAGAGAGAGAGAGATGGCGCGGGCGAGGCGGCGGCGCCTCGCCCTTCCTCAGTTGTCGTGGCCGGTGCGGACCGAGCCACCGTGGCCCGGCGGGCTGGGTTGCGAACGGGGTCCCCGCTTCGTTT
>NW_028256032.1:35000-37500 GCF_971803275.1 Cyanistes caeruleus | reverse complement strand
TTTTTTGCCGCCCGGCAAAAAAAAAAACCACCAGGGGGTGTCCCGCTCCCGGGGCCGAACGGCCCCTCGCGAACCGCACGGCAGAGGAGAGCTCGGAGGGCCGGGTTCCCCTTCCCCCCCGGGCGTTCCGGGGCGCGTCGCTTCCAGGGTTTTGCCCGCCCGCGCGCGCGCGCGGGCGCGGGGACCGCCGCCGGGTCGGGCGCGCGGCGGCGGCGGCGGAGACACGTTCTTCGCCCCGTCGCCGGGCCCCTCTCGGTCGGTGCGGTCGCCGCGGCGAGGTCTCACTCGGTCGGCCGGTCCGCCCCTCGCCCTCCCGCACCGGCGGGGCCACGGGCCGAGCCGCGGCGGTCCTCTCGGGCGCAGCGCCGGGCTGCTGAGGGAAACCCCGGGCCCCGAGTCAGGACGGCCGCGGTGGCGGCGGCGGATGTGTCAGGCGCGCCCCCGCCGGCGGACGCTCCCCCGAGGGTGGCAGCAACTGGGGGGGAGGCACCCCGGCGGGGCCATCCCAGGTCGTTTCCCTCGCCCCAGGGCCAGGTACCTAGCGCTCCGCGCCTGGGCGGTTCCCCGAGTCCTTTCCCCTTTCCCCCGCTCCCGCCTCGGCGTCGTCAAACGCCGGCCGGGGGCGCGGGGTTTGGGCTGGGACCCGAAAGGGCCGCCGAGGCCGGGCGGAGGTTTAAAGACTCGGGCGGCACGGCGCGCCCCGGCGGCGGCGGCGATGCCGGCGGCGGCGGCGGCGGCGGCGGCGACGGGTACCCGGCCGGTGGCGGCGCGGCGTTCACTGAGGGGTGGGGAGCTACTCCCGCCGATCCCCTGCGGTGGCGTCCGTCGCGACCGGTCCCCCCCCGCTCGTCGTCGTCGTCGTCGTCGTCGTCGACTTCGTCGCGGCCGTCGTCGGCCGCGCCGTGCCGGGGAGGGGGCACCCAGCCCCCCTCCCCCCCCTCTCCGCGGCCCGGTCTCGGCGGCGAGGCCGTGGCGCGCTGTCGGCCGCGGGGCCGATCCGGTCTCTTCGGAACGGGGCGGCGCCGGCGGAGAAGCGCCCCCGCGCGCTTCTCCGCCTTCTCTGCGCGACCTCGGGGTGGCGGCCCTCGGGCGCCCCCCGCGCTCCCTCGCCTCGGCCGCGCCGGCCGCGTCGGCGCGCATCTCCTCCTCCTCCTCGGGGCGTTCCTCGCCTTCCCCGGACGCGCGCGGCGGCGCCGTCCGCCGGCTCGTCCCCGGCCGGGACCGCGCGCCCCCCGCCCGGGCGAGCGCTCGTCGGTCGCCTCCGGCGGCCGGAGGTCCGGCGAGCGCGGGCGACCCCGTGCCGAGCGGCGGCGGCGCCGCTCGACGGGTGTCCCCCTGGTGGGACGGTCGGCCGGGAGGCCCCCGTCGTCGCCGGCGGCGGTCCCGGCCCGGGCCCCGCCCGTCGCTTCCCCGTCTCCCTTCCCGAAGGCCGCGTGTGGGCCGCAGGGAGAACCGCTCGAGGCCGTGCGGCGGGCGTCCGCCGCACGGCCCCCTCCCGCAGGGCGCGTGCCCGCGGAAGGGGCCCCGACGGTGCGAAGCGGCGGCGGCGGTCCCGGGAGTGCGGCCCCGGTGGCGGCGGGGCCTTTGCCTTCCGGCAGGCCTCGGGCGCTCGCGACGCCGGCTCGCGCCTCGGCGGCGCCCGCCTCCCGGCGCCGGCCGTCGGAGCGCGGCGGCGAGGCGCTCGCCTTCCGGCGGGGAGCGGTCCCCGGCCGGGGGCGGCGCCGGCGGTGCCGGCGGTCGTCGCGCTGCCGTCTCGGGCGCTGGCAAGGGGGCGGCCCGTCAGCGGGGAGGAGAAAGGCCGCGCCGCGCGCGGCGGGCGCGGTGGCGCTGCGCGGGGGGCCGATCCCCGCGCAGCGGTCGAGGTGGAGCCGAGCGCGCGGCGGGCGGCGGGCGGCCGCGGCCCCCCGGCCTCGTGCCCGCGTCGTCCCGTTCAGAGAGAAGAGGCCGGGCGCGGGCTACGGAGCCCCCCCGCGGTCCGGCGCGCGCCGCGCGGCTCTCCGCGCGGAGGCCGGGCCGAGCCCGGGCGCCTGGGCCGCCTCCGAAAGACGGCACGCGGGGCGGCGTCTCTCTTTTCCCCTCCCCTCGCCCGGGGGGAGGGGGGTGGTGGGGGAGAGGCGGTCGGGGGCGCGGGCCCCCCCGCCCTTTCTGGCCGGCCTTTTCGGAGCGTTCCGTGGGCGGCCTCGTGCCTTCCTTTTCTTTTTCCCCTCCGTTGGTCGTCTCGTTTGTGCTCGTACGGTCGGTCGCGAGGTCGCGCGCCCGCGCGTCCTCGCCGCAAAACCGAGGGGGGCCGCTTCACGCGAGCGGTCCCGGCCCCTCCGCGCGTGCGGGGTCGGTGCCGAAAGCCAGACAACTCTTAGCGGTGGATCACTCGGCTCGTGCGTCGATGAAGAACGCAGCTAGCTGCGAGAATTAATGTGAATTGCAGGACACATTGATCATCGACACTTCGAACGCACTTGCGGCCCCGGGTTCCTCCCGGGGCTACGCCTGTCTGAGCGTC
>NW_028256032.1:22500-27500 GCF_971803275.1 Cyanistes caeruleus | reverse complement strand
TCGGCCGGCACCCGGGTAGACCTGCTGTCGGCCGGCCGCGGGGTAGACCTGCTGTCGTCCGGCACCCGGGTAGACCTGCTGTCGGCCGGCCGCGGGGTAGACCTGCTGTCGGCCGGCCGCGGGGTAGACCTGCTGTCGGCCGGCAGCCGGGTAGACCTGCTGTCGGCCGGCCGCGGGGTAGACCTGCTGTCGGCCGGCACCCGGGGTAGACCTGCTGTCGGCCGGCCGCGGGGTAGACCTGCTGTCGGCCGGCCGCGGGGTAGACCTGCTGTCGGCCGGCACCCTGGGTAGACCTGCTGTCGGCCGGCAGCCGGGTAGACCTGCTGTCGGCCGGCCGCGGGGTAGACCTGCTGTCGGCCGGCCGCGGGGTAGACCTGCTGTCGGCCGGCGGCCGGGGTAGACCTGCTGTCTGCCGGCACCCGGGGTAGACCTGCTGTCGGCCGGCCGCCCGGGTAGACCTGCTGTCGGCCGGCCGCGGGGTAGACCTGCCGTCGGTCGGCCGCCGGGGTAGACCTTCTGTCGTCCGGCACCCGGGGTAGACCTGCCGTCGGCCGGCCGCCGGGGTAGACCTGCCGTCGGCCGGCCGCCGGGGTAGACCTGCCGTCGGCCGGCCGCCGGGGTAGACCTGCCGTCGGCCGGCCGCCGGGGGAGAGCCGCTGTCGGCCGGCGGGCCGCCGCGGGACGCGTCGAGCGGCCCGCCCCTCTCGGCCTGAGCGCGTCGCCGCCTTCGTGTCTCCCCGAGAGGAAAGGAGGGAGCCCTCAGAAGCCGGCGGCGCTCCCTCCCCCGTCCGGGCGCGAGCAGACGGCGGCCCCGCCGCCGCCTCGGTTTCTGCCCGCCTGGCTCGATCGGCGGGGCCGCCGTCCGCCTGCAGGTTTCGGCGGGGCCGGCCGGGGGCCGAGCGGGAAGGAAGCCGCCGTGGGCGCGAAAGCCTCCGAGAGAGCGCCGGCGAGAAAGCTTCCTCGGAAAGGGAGGGCGCCGAGGCTCAGGCCGCCGGCGGCCCCGTCGGCCCGCTCCTCAGCCCCCGCAGGCGTTGTCGCGGTGCCGAGCGGCCGGCCGCTTGAGGAGGAGCCGCCCGGGGCGTGGGCGGGGAGGGGCCGACGGCGGCGGCCCGAACCGTCGCCCAGCAGGGGGGCGGGCGGGGCAAGCCCGGAAGGAGGTGCCGAGGCAGGGTGACGTCGGAGGGCGGGGCCGCCGGGCCGGCATCGCCCGCCCAGCAGGGGGCGGGGAAAAGCCCGGAAAGGCGCCGCCGCGGGAGCGGCGGTTCCGTGCCGGGCCCCGCACGCCTCGGCGGCGAGCCCCCGGAGGCGGGCCCGGGGCCAAAGACCTCCGCGGACCGCCGAAGAGCCGGCCGCCCGCCCGCCCGCTCGCCGCTTCTGCCGGCGATTCGAGTCGAGTCACGCCGGGGGCCGGCGTCTTTCTTCCCGCCGCGTCCCACCGCACCCTCCCGCCCGCTTCCTTTCCCCCGCTGTCCGCCCCCAGGTCCCGCCGGCTGGCCGGTGCCGCTTCTGCTCCCCGCAGGCGTGGCGGGGACGCCCCGCGGCCGGTCGAGCGCGTCGGCAGGCCGGGCGCGGGCCGCGAGCCGCCCGTCGGCTCGGCTGGGAGGCGTCCGGCCGCGCACGCAGGAACGGAAATGGGATGGGCCGAGAATTTCGGATCCCGGCGAAGCGTTGGTGTTCCGCCCCGACGCGAGAGCCGTCCTTTCGGGAAAAAGACGAAAGAAGAAGGGAAGGGGTGGGTGCGCGTGTGGCCGTGGGTGAGGGCGTGTGCCTGCGTGCCTGCGTGCGTGAAAAAAAGCAAAATAAAGCAACGGTCAAAAATACGCCTCGGTCTAGGGAGCGGCAATATCGGGAGGGACGGGGCCGCCGAAGCTACCCGACGGCCGAGGGGCGCACAGGTCGGTCTCCCGCCTCCGGGGCAGGCCGCCGCCGCCGCCGCCACCGCCGCCGCCGGGCACGGCGTCAGAAGCCGCAGGGGGCGGCCGGCGCGGAGGCGGCCGACAGGACTACCCCGGTGGCGGGCGGCCCCGGGAGGTTGGGTCCACCCAGGGCCGGGGCCGCCTGACAGGCCTGGCCCGGTGGCGGGACACGAGGCAAATTTCAGCGGGGTACCCTTGTCTCCCGGACGGGGAAGACCTGCTGCCCGTGGTCGGGGCAGCCCTGCTGTCCCAGGTCGGGGTAGACGTGTTGTCCCAGGCCGGGGTAGACCTCCTGTCCGCGGTCGGGGTAGACCTGGTGTCCCGCGGTCGGGGTAGACCTGCTGTCCCAGGTCGGGGTAGACGTGTTGTCCCAGGCCGGGGTAGACCTGCTGTCCCAGGTCGGGGTAGACGTGGTGTCCCCCGGTCGGGGTAGACCTGCTGTCCGCGGTCGGGGTAGACGTGTTGTCCCAGGCCGGGGTAGACCTGCTGTCCGCGGTCGGGGTAGACGTGTTGTCCCAGGCCGGGGTAGACCTGCTGTCCGCGGTCGGGGTAGACGTGGTGTCCCCCGGTCGGGGTAGACCTGCTGTCCGCGGTCGGGGTAGACGTGGTGTCCCCCGGTCGGGGTAGACCTGCTGTCCGCGGTCGGGGTAGACGTGGTGTCCCCCGGTCGGGGTAGACCTGCTGTCCGCGGTCGGGGTAGACGTGTTGTCCCAGGCCGGGGTAGACCTGCTGTCCGCGGTCGGGGTAGACGTGTTGTCCCCCCGGTCGGGGTAGACCTGCTGTCCGCGGTCGGGGTAGACGTGTTGTCCCAGGCCGGGGTAGACCTGCTGTCCGCGGTCGGGGTAGACGTGGTGTCCCCCCGTCGGGGTAGACCTGCTGTCCGCGGTCGGGGTAGACGTGTTGTCCCCCGGTCGGGGTAGACCTGCTGTCCGCGGTCGGGGTAGACGTGTTGTCCCAGGCCGGGGTAGACCTGCTGTCCGCGGTCGGGGTAGACGTGGTGTCCGCGGTCGAGGTAGACCTGGTGTCCGCGCCGGCTCTGGAAGTTCACCAAGGGGTCGCTGTTTTCAGCTGCCTCCAGTTACGTCATGCTAGGAGGCGGCTAGCGCCGCCGCTTTGCCCCGGTCACGTACGCTACGGTCACTTGCAGGCATCGGCGGCCTCGGACACGTATCTCCGTATTATGGGAGCGAGGTAACGGGTCGTCTCCCCCAGGCTGCTACCGTGCCTGTGTCCTCCGGAGGCGAAGCTACGGGCCGGCCGCCCGGCCGGTCGCCGGCGCTGAGCTCAGAGAGAAACGAAGGGGAGAGCCGCCGGCAAGGGAGGCCCGAGAGAGAAACCGAGAGTGTGCCGCCTCGGCGGGACCGAGTCGCGGGGCTCGTCCCGCTTCCCGTGCTACCCATCGTGCCGGTGGGGCAGCTTTGTTTGCCAGGCCGAGGAGGCGTCGTTGCCGCTGCTTGCCCAGAGAGAGAAGGGAGTGTGTTGCCGCCTCGGCGGGACCGAGTCGCGGGGCTCGTCCCGCTTCCCGTGCTACCCATCGTGCCGGTGGGGCAGCTTTGTTTTGCCAGGCCGAGGAGGCGTCGTTGCCGCTGCTTGCCCAGAGAGAGAAGGGAGTGTGTTGCCGCCTCGGCGGGACCGAGTCGCGGGGCTCGTCCCGCTTCCCCCGTGCTACCCATCGTGCCGATGGTGGGGGGGGCCAGCTTGTCGTGATGCCGAGGAAGCGTGTGCTGCTTGCCCAGAGAGAGTGTTGCCGCGCGGGCGGCCGAGGCGAGAAGGGAAGGGCGTGGAGGAGGCAGAGAAGCCGCAGGCGGGTCCCCCCCGCTCTGGTCGTGCTGCTGCCGATTCCGGTCCAGTCCCGCCTCCCTCCCCCCCGCCCCAGCCCTGGGGCGGGGAAGCGAATGCCGGTGGCTGGCGGGCGAGGCGGCGGCGCCTCGTCCCTTATGTGCTCGGCCTTAAGCCGGGGGGCCCCCCTCGGCGGGGTGCAGTTTTTTTTTTTTGTTTTTCGGCTGGCGGTCTCGGTGGGCCACGGTGTGGGCCCGGCAGCCGGGGGCAGACGTCGGCCGGGGGCGCCTCTGTCTAACCGTTGCTCGAGCTTCGTTCGAGGCTTTACCACCCCACCCCCGGCCCGTCCCCGAAGACCGGGTTGTGTCCCCCGCCCCGAGTTGTTGTGGCCCTCGTTCCCCCTTCCTCGGCCTTAAGCCGGGGACCCGCGCTTTTGCGGGCGGAATTTGTTTCAGGGGCGGCGGCCGGCCGCGGTGGCCGGCCCCGCCCGCGTGCGGACACCCGAACGCGACGGGGAAAAATGCCCCCGGGCCGAGAGAGAGAGAGATGGCGCGGGCGAGGCGGCGGCGCCTCGCCCTTCCTCAGTTGTCGTGGCCGGTGCGGACCGAGCCACCGTGGCCCGGCGGGCTGGGTTGCGAACGGGGTCCCCGCTTCGTTTTCTTTCGCTTGTAGGCGTGCGGGGCAGAGCGTGGGGGTCTGCCCGCCCGGTCTCCTCCGTATTTTCTGGGGGTGTGAGGGCTTTCTGCCCGCCGCTCCCTTTTGCGGCCCTAAGCCGCGGCACCGAGAAAAAGCCAAGCGTCCGCAGAGGCGTGCGGGCCCCGCCCCCAAGCGAAAAGCGAAGGGGGGCAGGGAGAAAAACCTCGTGGGTGGCGGTGGTGTCGTTGGGGAGTGAGAGGCGCGGGCCTCGCCCCCACCCCCCATCCCCGGGCCCGCGGCCCCCGTGGCTAGCACGGGTCCTGCGACGCGCCATGTGCCTTTTTATCGTTTTTTTCTGCTCCTGGTTTGCCGTTTCCCCCCCGGTTTTTTTTTTTTTTTTTGGTTTTGTTTTTTTCCGGGGGATGGAAAAAAAAAAGCCGATCGCCGCGAGGCCGGGCGCTAAAGCCGGGTTTGGGGGGGCCCCGTGGCCTCTCGCGGTCGGTGGCAACCTTTTTTTGTCGCACGCTTTCCCGGATGGGTTCCCCTCGGGGAAGGGGAAAAAGGGGTGTGAAAACCCCCGACGTCCCGGCCCCCGGCGGGGTGTGTGGCGTCTCCCATCTTTGCCGTTGTCGTCCAGTTAGAGGGAACCGTTGTCCGCAGATGCGGGTG
>NW_028256032.1:15000-17500 GCF_971803275.1 Cyanistes caeruleus | reverse complement strand
AAGGGCCGCCGAGGCCGGGCGGAGGTTTAAAGACTCGGGCGGCACGGCGCGCCCCGGCGGCGGCGGCGATGCCGGCGGCGGCGGCGGCGGCGGCGGCGACGGGTACCCGGCCGGTGGCGGCGCGGCGTTCACTGAGGGGTGGGGAGCTACTCCCGCCGATCCCCTGCGGTGGCGTCCGTCGCGACCGGTCCCCCCCCGCTCGTCGTCGTCGTCGTCGTCGTCGTCGACTTCGTCGCGGCCGTCGTCGGCCGCGCCGTGCCGGGGAGGGGGCACCCAGCCCCCCTCCCCCCCCTCTCCGCGGCCCGGTCTCGGCGGCGAGGCCGTGGCGCGCTGTCGGCCGCGGGGCCGATCCGGTCTCTTCGGAACGGGGCGGCGCCGGCGGAGAAGCGCCCCCGCGCGCTTCTCCGCCTTCTCTGCGCGACCTCGGGGTGGCGGCCCTCGGGCGCCCCCCGCGCTCCCTCGCCTCGGCCGCGCCGGCCGCGTCGGCGCGCATCTCCTCCTCCTCCTCGGGGCGTTCCTCGCCTTCCCCGGACGCGCGCGGCGGCGCCGTCCGCCGGCTCGTCCCCGGCCGGGACCGCGCGCCCCCCGCCCGGGCGAGCGCTCGTCGGTCGCCTCCGGCGGCCGGAGGTCCGGCGAGCGCGGGCGACCCCGTGCCGAGCGGCGGCGGCGCCGCTCGACGGGTGTCCCCCTGGTGGGACGGTCGGCCGGGAGGCCCCCGTCGTCGCCGGCGGCGGTCCCGGCCCGGGCCCCGCCCGTCGCTTCCCCGTCTCCCTTCCCGAAGGCCGCGTGTGGGCCGCAGGGAGAACCGCTCGAGGCCGTGCGGCGGGCGTCCGCCGCACGGCCCCCTCCCGCAGGGCGCGTGCCCGCGGAAGGGGCCCCGACGGTGCGAAGCGGCGGCGGCGGTCCCGGGAGTGCGGCCCCGGTGGCGGCGGGGCCTTTGCCTTCCGGCAGGCCTCGGGCGCTCGCGACGCCGGCTCGCGCCTCGGCGGCGCCCGCCTCCCGGCGCCGGCCGTCGGAGCGCGGCGGCGAGGCGCTCGCCTTCCGGCGGGGAGCGGTCCCCGGCCGGGGGCGGCGCCGGCGGTGCCGGCGGTCGTCGCGCTGCCGTCTCGGGCGCTGGCAAGGGGGCGGCCCGTCAGCGGGGAGGAGAAAGGCCGCGCCGCGCGCGGCGGGCGCGGTGGCGCTGCGCGGGGGGCCGATCCCCGCGCAGCGGTCGAGGTGGAGCCGAGCGCGCGGCGGGCGGCGGGCGGCCGCGGCCCCCCGGCCTCGTGCCCGCGTCGTCCCGTTCAGAGAGAAGAGGCCGGGCGCGGGCTACGGAGCCCCCCCGCGGTCCGGCGCGCGCCGCGCGGCTCTCCGCGCGGAGGCCGGGCCGAGCCCGGGCGCCTGGGCCGCCTCCGAAAGACGGCACGCGGGGCGGCGTCTCTCTTTTCCCCTCCCCTCGCCCGGGGGGAGGGGGGTGGTGGGGGAGAGGCGGTCGGGGGCGCGGGCCCCCCCGCCCTTTCTGGCCGGCCTTTTCGGAGCGTTCCGTGGGCGGCCTCGTGCCTTCCTTTTCTTTTTCCCCTCCGTTGGTCGTCTCGTTTGTGCTCGTACGGTCGGTCGCGAGGTCGCGCGCCCGCGCGTCCTCGCCGCAAAACCGAGGGGGGCCGCTTCACGCGAGCGGTCCCGGCCCCTCCGCGCGTGCGGGGTCGGTGCCGAAAGCCAGACAACTCTTAGCGGTGGATCACTCGGCTCGTGCGTCGATGAAGAACGCAGCTAGCTGCGAGAATTAATGTGAATTGCAGGACACATTGATCATCGACACTTCGAACGCACTTGCGGCCCCGGGTTCCTCCCGGGGCTACGCCTGTCTGAGCGTCGCTTGACGATCAATCGCCGTCCCGGCGGGTGGGCCACCCGAGCCCTCCCCGGGCGGCGCGGCTGGGGTCGCCTCGCAGGCCCGTTCCCCTCCCCCGCGGTCCGCCGGCGGCGGCGGCCGCGGGAGGAGAAAAAGGGCCTTCGTCCCCCTAAATGCAGACTCGGGGAGCCGCTCCCGTAGCTCCCCGCTTCCCGGAGCGAGCCGCTGGGCCGGAGCTCGTCCTCGCGGGGGGGAAAAACCGGAAAGAAGGGCCGAGAGCAAAAGCGGCGGCGTCGCCAAACGCCGCCGCCGAGGGCCGAGAGAAAGAGGGCGAGAAGGGGAAGGCGAGGCGCGGGCCTCGCCCCCCGGGCTCACCTTTTCCCCGCGCGGGCGGCTGTCTGCGGGTGGGTACCGGCGCAGGTACCGTGCCGTGCTGCCGCGCGCGCGAGGCGTGGCGAGCGCCGGGGGACGGGGGACGGCCCCCTCCTCCTTTCTTCCGCCCCCCCCTCTCTCGTTCCGCGCTCGGCCCGACGGTTTTCCCCGCGGGGCCGTCTCTGCCGTGTGCGCGTGGTGTCGCGTGTGCTCCTTTTCGGTTCTCGTTTCCGGGATGGGGGTCTCCCTCCCCGTTGTTTCCGCGCCGCTCTGGGCTCTCTCTCTCTCGCTCTCGCT
>NW_028256032.1:2500-7500 GCF_971803275.1 Cyanistes caeruleus | reverse complement strand
TAGACCTGCCGTCGGCCGGCCGCCGGGGGAGAGCCGCTGTCGGCCGGCGGGCCGCCGCGGGACGCGTCGAGCGGCCCGCCCCTCTCGGCCTGAGCGCGTCGCCGCCTTCGTGTCTCCCCGAGAGGAAAGGAGGGAGCCCTCAGAAGCCGGCGGCGCTCCCTCCCCCGTCCGGGCGCGAGCAGACGGCGGCCCCGCCGCCGCCTCGGTTTCTGCCCGCCTGGCTCGATCGGCGGGGCCGCCGTCCGCCTGCAGGTTTCGGCGGGGCCGGCCGGGGGCCGAGCGGGAAGGAAGCCGCCGTGGGCGCGAAAGCCTCCGAGAGAGCGCCGGCGAGAAAGCTTCCTCGGAAAGGGAGGGCGCCGAGGCTCAGGCCGCCGGCGGCCCCGTCGGCCCGCTCCTCAGCCCCCGCAGGCGTTGTCGCGGTGCCGAGCGGCCGGCCGCTTGAGGAGGAGCCGCCCGGGGCGTGGGCGGGGAGGGGCCGACGGCGGCGGCCCGAACCGTCGCCCAGCAGGGGGGCGGGCGGGGCAAGCCCGGAAGGAGGTGCCGAGGCAGGGTGACGTCGGAGGGCGGGGCCGCCGGGCCGGCATCGCCCGCCCAGCAGGGGGCGGGGAAAAGCCCGGAAAGGCGCCGCCGCGGGAGCGGCGGTTCCGTGCCGGGCCCCGCACGCCTCGGCGGCGAGCCCCCGGAGGCGGGCCCGGGGCCAAAGACCTCCGCGGACCGCCGAAGAGCCGGCCGCCCGCCCGCCCGCTCGCCGCTTCTGCCGGCGATTCGAGTCGAGTCACGCCGGGGGCCGGCGTCTTTCTTCCCGCCGCGTCCCACCGCACCCTCCCGCCCGCTTCCTTTCCCCCGCTGTCCGCCCCCAGGTCCCGCCGGCTGGCCGGTGCCGCTTCTGCTCCCCGCAGGCGTGGCGGGGACGCCCCGCGGCCGGTCGAGCGCGTCGGCAGGCCGGGCGCGGGCCGCGAGCCGCCCGTCGGCTCGGCTGGGAGGCGTCCGGCCGCGCACGCAGGAACGGAAATGGGATGGGCCGAGAATTTCGGATCCCGGCGAAGCGTTGGTGTTCCGCCCCGACGCGAGAGCCGTCCTTTCGGGAAAAAGACGAAAGAAGAAGGGAAGGGGTGGGTGCGCGTGTGGCCGTGGGTGAGGGCGTGTGCCTGCGTGCCTGCGTGCGTGAAAAAAAGCAAAATAAAGCAACGGTCAAAAATACGCCTCGGTCTAGGGAGCGGCAATATCGGGAGGGACGGGGCCGCCGAAGCTACCCGACGGCCGAGGGGCGCACAGGTCGGTCTCCCGCCTCCGGGGCAGGCCGCCGCCGCCGCCGCCACCGCCGCCGCCGGGCACGGCGTCAGAAGCCGCAGGGGGCGGCCGGCGCGGAGGCGGCCGACAGGACTACCCCGGTGGCGGGCGGCCCCGGGAGGTTGGGTCCACCCAGGGCCGGGGCCGCCTGACAGGCCTGGCCCGGTGGCGGGACACGAGGCAAATTTCAGCGGGGTACCCTTGTCTCCCGGACGGGGAAGACCTGCTGCCCGTGGTCGGGGCAGCCCTGCTGTCCCAGGTCGGGGTAGACGTGTTGTCCCAGGCCGGGGTAGACCTCCTGTCCGCGGTCGGGGTAGACCTGGTGTCCCGCGGTCGGGGTAGACCTGCTGTCCCAGGTCGGGGTAGACGTGTTGTCCCAGGCCGGGGTAGACCTGCTGTCCCAGGTCGGGGTAGACGTGGTGTCCCCCGGTCGGGGTAGACCTGCTGTCCGCGGTCGGGGTAGACGTGTTGTCCCAGGCCGGGGTAGACCTGCTGTCCGCGGTCGGGGTAGACGTGTTGTCCCAGGCCGGGGTAGACCTGCTGTCCGCGGTCGGGGTAGACGTGGTGTCCCCCGGTCGGGGTAGACCTGCTGTCCGCGGTCGGGGTAGACGTGGTGTCCCCCGGTCGGGGTAGACCTGCTGTCCGCGGTCGGGGTAGACGTGGTGTCCCCCGGTCGGGGTAGACCTGCTGTCCGCGGTCGGGGTAGACGTGTTGTCCCAGGCCGGGGTAGACCTGCTGTCCGCGGTCGGGGTAGACGTGTTGTCCCCCCGGTCGGGGTAGACCTGCTGTCCGCGGTCGGGGTAGACGTGTTGTCCCAGGCCGGGGTAGACCTGCTGTCCGCGGTCGGGGTAGACGTGGTGTCCCCCCGTCGGGGTAGACCTGCTGTCCGCGGTCGGGGTAGACGTGTTGTCCCCCGGTCGGGGTAGACCTGCTGTCCGCGGTCGGGGTAGACGTGTTGTCCCAGGCCGGGGTAGACCTGCTGTCCGCGGTCGGGGTAGACGTGGTGTCCGCGGTCGAGGTAGACCTGGTGTCCGCGCCGGCTCTGGAAGTTCACCAAGGGGTCGCTGTTTTCAGCTGCCTCCAGTTACGTCATGCTAGGAGGCGGCTAGCGCCGCCGCTTTGCCCCGGTCACGTACGCTACGGTCACTTGCAGGCATCGGCGGCCTCGGACACGTATCTCCGTATTATGGGAGCGAGGTAACGGGTCGTCTCCCCCAGGCTGCTACCGTGCCTGTGTCCTCCGGAGGCGAAGCTACGGGCCGGCCGCCCGGCCGGTCGCCGGCGCTGAGCTCAGAGAGAAACGAAGGGGAGAGCCGCCGGCAAGGGAGGCCCGAGAGAGAAACCGAGAGTGTGCCGCCTCGGCGGGACCGAGTCGCGGGGCTCGTCCCGCTTCCCGTGCTACCCATCGTGCCGGTGGGGCAGCTTTGTTTGCCAGGCCGAGGAGGCGTCGTTGCCGCTGCTTGCCCAGAGAGAGAAGGGAGTGTGTTGCCGCCTCGGCGGGACCGAGTCGCGGGGCTCGTCCCGCTTCCCGTGCTACCCATCGTGCCGGTGGGGCAGCTTTGTTTTGCCAGGCCGAGGAGGCGTCGTTGCCGCTGCTTGCCCAGAGAGAGAAGGGAGTGTGTTGCCGCCTCGGCGGGACCGAGTCGCGGGGCTCGTCCCGCTTCCCCCGTGCTACCCATCGTGCCGATGGTGGGGGGGGCCAGCTTGTCGTGATGCCGAGGAAGCGTGTGCTGCTTGCCCAGAGAGAGTGTTGCCGCGCGGGCGGCCGAGGCGAGAAGGGAAGGGCGTGGAGGAGGCAGAGAAGCCGCAGGCGGGTCCCCCCCGCTCTGGTCGTGCTGCTGCCGATTCCGGTCCAGTCCCGCCTCCCTCCCCCCCGCCCCAGCCCTGGGGCGGGGAAGCGAATGCCGGTGGCTGGCGGGCGAGGCGGCGGCGCCTCGTCCCTTATGTGCTCGGCCTTAAGCCGGGGGGCCCCCCTCGGCGGGGTGCAGTTTTTTTTTTTTGTTTTTCGGCTGGCGGTCTCGGTGGGCCACGGTGTGGGCCCGGCAGCCGGGGGCAGACGTCGGCCGGGGGCGCCTCTGTCTAACCGTTGCTCGAGCTTCGTTCGAGGCTTTACCACCCCACCCCCGGCCCGTCCCCGAAGACCGGGTTGTGTCCCCCGCCCCGAGTTGTTGTGGCCCTCGTTCCCCCTTCCTCGGCCTTAAGCCGGGGACCCGCGCTTTTGCGGGCGGAATTTGTTTCAGGGGCGGCGGCCGGCCGCGGTGGCCGGCCCCGCCCGCGTGCGGACACCCGAACGCGACGGGGAAAAATGCCCCCGGGCCGAGAGAGAGAGAGATGGCGCGGGCGAGGCGGCGGCGCCT
Organism: Cyanistes caeruleus; assembly: GCF_971803275.1. Taxonomy (NCBI): domain Eukaryota; kingdom Metazoa; phylum Chordata; class Aves; order Passeriformes; family Paridae; genus Cyanistes; species Cyanistes caeruleus. The sequence continues at coordinate 3,853 of NW_028256032.1, read as the reverse complement.
CGCCCTTCCTCAGTTGTCGTGGCCGGTGCGGACCGAGCCACCGTGGCCCGGCGGGCTGGGTTGCGAACGGGGTCCCCGCTTCGTTTTCTTTCGCTTGTAGGCGTGCGGGGCAGAGCGTGGGGGTCTGCCCGCCCGGTCTCCTCCGTATTTTCTGGGGGTGTGAGGGCTTTCTGCCCGCCGCTCCCTTTTGCGGCCCTAAGCCGCGGCACCGAGAAAAAGCCAAGCGTCCGCAGAGGCGTGCGGGCCCCGCCCCCAAGCGAAAAGCGAAGGGGGGCAGGGAGAAAAACCTCGTGGGTGGCGGTGGTGTCGTTGGGGAGTGAGAGGCGCGGGCCTCGCCCCCACCCCCCATCCCCGGGCCCGCGGCCCCCGTGGCTAGCACGGGTCCTGCGACGCGCCATGTGCCTTTTTATCGTTTTTTTCTGCTCCTGGTTTGCCGTTTCCCCCCCGGTTTTTTTTTTTTTTTTTGGTTTTGTTTTTTTCCGGGGGATGGAAAAAAAAAAGCCGATCGCCGCGAGGCCGGGCGCTAAAGCCGGGTTTGGGGGGGCCCCGTGGCCTCTCGCGGTCGGTGGCAACCTTTTTTTGTCGCACGCTTTCCCGGATGGGTTCCCCTCGGGGAAGGGGAAAAAGGGGTGTGAAAACCCCCGACGTCCCGGCCCCCGGCGGGGTGTGTGGCGTCTCCCATCTTTGCCGTTGTCGTCCAGTTAGAGGGAACCGTTGTCCGCAGATGCGGGTGGGTGGCGGCACCCCCCGCGCGCTCCTCCCGCTGCGATCAGCCGAAATTGTCCCGAAAGCCAAGCGGCCCGCCGGCGTCGGCGGGCCCCGGGGGCGCGTCGAGGAGGCTCGACGGCGCCGAGCCCGCGGGGGCGGTCTCTCGGGGACGAGTTCCCCGCTCGCACGCACGCACGCGGAGTCCCGCGGCCGTCCGCCCGCTGCCCGCCTGGACCGTGGCGGTGTCGGCCGGTGGGGCGCGCACGTTGGGGTTGCCGTTGCCGTTGTCCCAGGACCGTGGCCGCGGGGCCCTTGTCGTCGCTCCTGTTCTTCACGCTCGTTTGCTTCTCCTCCTCCTCCTCCTCCTCCTCCTCCTCCTCCTCTCTTCTCCTCCCCACACCAACAAAACCCGATCGATGAGGCTTTTCGGGTCGCGTCGGAGAGGGCCCCCGGCGGGCCGGCTCCTTCCGGGGCTTCTCTGTCATGGGGAAGCCCACGGCGGTGTGTCCGGTGCTCGGCCAGGGTTGGTCTCCTCTCCAATTCGCTTCCCGTCGCAGGCGAGGTTTTGGCGTCCCTTTCCCGCCGTGCCGGGCCAAGGGCGTCTTTACCGTCCCGGGCTGTGTGACGGCCGCGTGGCCCCGCGAG
>NW_028256031.1:0-78000 GCF_971803275.1 Cyanistes caeruleus | reverse complement strand
TCAAAACCCTACCAGCTTTCAGAAACATCCCACAAAATCTTGACAACTTTCCACACAATCTAGGGAAAATCCATCAAAATTCTTCATGTCTCCAGAATACCTAAAAAAATTCCAAAAACACCCCATAAAATCCCCGAAATCTTCTCAAACCCCTACCAAATTCCAGAAACATCCCACAAAATTCCCAAAATCTTCTCAAAACCCTACCAAATTTTAGAAACATCCCACAAAATTCTCTAAATCTTCTCAAAACTATTTGAAATTCTCGTAATAGCCCACAAAATCTTGAGAACTTTCCACACAATCTAGGAAAAATCCATCAAAATTCTTCTTGTCTCCTCAAATACCGCCAAATTCCACAAAAATCACACAAAATTCCCAAAATCTTCTCAAAACCGTACCAAACTTCAGCAACATCCAACAAAATTCCAAAACTCTTCTCAAAACCCTTCGAAATTCTAGTAACATCCCACAAAATCTCTATAACTGTCCTCACAATCTCGGAAAAATCCCTCAAAATTCTTCATGTTTCCTCAAAATCCCTCAAAATTCCACAAAGATCCCACAAAAATCCAGAAACATCCCACAAAATTCTATGCATCGTCTCAAAACCCTACCATATTAAATAAACATCCCACAAAATCTCGACAACTTTCCACACAATCTAGGAAAAATCTCACAAAATTCCTTATGTCTACTCCATATCCAAAAAAATTCCACAAAATTCCCGAAGCATCCCACAAAATTCCCAAAATTTTCTCAAAACCCTTCGAAATTCCAGTAATATCCTGCAAAACCTTGACAACTTTCCACACAGTCTCGGAAAAATCCATCTAAATTCTTCACGTTTCATCAAAATCCCCCAAAATTCCACAAAGATCCCACAAAATTCCAGAAACATCCCACAAAATTCTATGAATCGTCTCAAAACCCTACCATATTAAATAAACATCCCACAAAATCTCGACAACTTTCCACACAATCTAGGAAAAATCTCACAAAATTCCTTATGTCTACTCCATATCCAAAAAAATTCCACAAAATTCCAGAAACATCCCCCTAAATTCTCAAAATCTTCTCAAAACCCTCCCAAATTCGAGAAACATCCCACAAAATCTTGACAACTTTCCACACAAACTAGGGAAAATCCATCAAAATTCTTCATGTCTAGTCAATATCCCCCAAAATTTTACAAAATTCCCAAAAAATTCCCAAAAAATTCCCAAAATCTTCTCAAAACCCTACCAGCTTCCAGAAACATCCCACAAAATCTTGACAACTTTCCACACAATCTAGGAAAAATCCATCAAGATGCCTTAAAATTCCAACAAAGACCCACAAAATTCCAGAAACATCGCACAAAATCTTGACAATTTTCGACACAGTCTAGGAAAAATCCATCAAAATTCTTCATGTCTCCTCAAAATCCTTCAAAATTCCACAAAGATCCCACAAAATTCCCGAAACATCCCACAAAATTCCCAAAATTTTCTCAAAACCCTTCGAAATTCCAGTATCATCCCGCAAAACCTTGACAACTTTCCACACAGTCTAGGAAAAATCCATCTAAATTCTTCATGTCTAGTCAATATCCCCAAAAATTTTACAAAATTCCCAAAAAATTCCCAAAATCTTCTCAAAACCCTACCAGCTTCCAGAAACATCCCACAAAATCTTGACAACTTTCCACACAATCTAGGAAAAATCCATCAAGATGCCTTAAAATTCCAAAAAAGTCCCACAAAATTCCAGAAACATCGCACAAAATCTTGACAATTTTCGACACAGTCTAGGAAAAATCCATCAAAATTCTTCATATCTCCTAAAAATCCAAAAAAATTCCACAAAAAATTCCCACAAAATTCCAGAAACATCCCACAAAATCTTGAGATCTTTCCACATAATCTCTGAAAAATCCCTCAAAATTCTTCAGGTTGCCTCAAAATCCCTCAAAATTCTCGAAATTACATGAAATTCGAGAAAGATTACACAAAATTCTCGAAATTTTCTCAAAACGCTACCAAATTCAAGAAACATCCCACAAAATCTTGACAATTTTCCACACAATCTAGGAAAACGCCATCTAAATTCTTCATGTCTCCTCAAAATCCCTCAAAATTCCACAAAGATCCCACAAAATTCCAGAAACATCCCACAAAATTCCCAAAATCTTCTCAAAACCCTACCATATTAAATAAACATCCCACAAAATCTCGACAACTTTCCACACAATCTAGGAAAAATCTCACAAAATTCCTTATGTCTACTCCATATCCAAAAAAATTCCACAAAATTCCCGAAGCATCCCACAAAATTCCCAAAATTTTCTCAAAACCCTTCGAAATTCCAGTAACATCCTGCAAAACCTTGACAACTTTCCACACAGTCTCGGAAAAATCAATCAAAATTCTTCATTTCTCATCATTATCCCTCAAAACTCCACAAAATTCCCACAAAATTCCAGAAACATCCCACAAAATTCCCAAAATCTTCTCAAAACCCTATCATATTCTAGAAACATCCCACAAAATCTTGCGAACTTTCCACATAATCTCGGAAAAATCCCTCAAAATTCTTCAGGTCGCCTCAAAATTCCTCAAAATTCCACAAAAATCCCTCAAAATTCCAGATACATCCCACAAAATCTTGACAACTTCCCCCACAAATTAGGAAAAATGCATCAAAATTCATCAAGTCATGTCAATATTTCACAAAATTCTACAGAAATCCCACAGAATTCCAGAAACATCCCACAAAATCTCCACAAATTGACACAAAATAAGAAAAATCCCTCAAAATTGTTCAAGTCTCCTCAGTATCCCAGAACATTGCAAAGAAATGCCACTAAATTCCAGGTAAATCTTGCAAAATAATTAAATTTTTTTCAAATACCCACGAAAATCCCACAAAATTTCTCAAACATCCCACAAATTGTGATAAACCTTGTGAAAACGCAACAAAATTCCAGAAACATTCTCAAAACTCTTCGAAATTCCAGAAACATCCCACAAAATCTCAACAACTTTCCACACAATCTCGGAAAAATCCATCAAAATGCCTTAAAATCCCACAAAAATAACACAAAATTCAAGAAACATCCCACAAAATCTTGAAAACTTTCCACACAGTCTAGGAAAAATCCATCAAAATTCTTCATGTCTCCTCAAAATCCCTCAAAATTCCACAGAGTTCCCACAAAATTCCAGAAACATCCCACAAAATTCTATGAATCTTCTCAAAACCCTACCAAATTCTAGAAACATCCCACAAAATCTCGACAATTTTCCACACAATCTAGGAAAAATCTCACAAAATTCCTTATGTCTACTCCATATCCAAAAAAATTCCACAAAATTCCCGAAACATCCCAGACAATTCACAAAATCCTCTCGAAACCCTAACAAATTCCAGAAACATCCCACAAAAATCTCGACAACTTTCCACACAATCTAGTAAAAATCCGTCAAAATTCTTCATGTCTCCTCAATATCCCACAGAATTCCTAAAACATCCCCCTAAATTCTCAAAATCTTCTCAAAACCCTACCAAATTCGAGAAACATCCCACAAAATCTCAACGACTTTCCACACAATCTAGGGAAAATCCATCAAAATTCTTCATGTCTAGTCAATATCCTTCAAAATTTTAGAAAATTCCCAAAAAATTCCCAAAATCTTCTCAAAACCCTACCAGCTTCCAGAAACATCCCACAAAATCTTGACAACTTTCCACACAATCTTGTAAAAATCTATCAAAATTCTTCATGTCTCCACAATACCTAAAAAAATTCCTAAAACACCCCATAAAATCCCCGAAATCTTCTCAAACCCCTACCAAATTCCAGAATCATCCCACAAAATTCCATAAATCTTCTCAAAACCCTACCAAATTTTAGAAACAACCCACAAAATTCTCTAAATCTTCTCAAAACTCTTCGAAATTCTCGTAATAGCCCACAAAATCTTGAGAACTTTCCACACAATCTAGGAAAAACCCATCAAAATTCTTCTTGTCTCCTCAAATACCGCCGAATTCCACAAAAATCACACAAAATTCCCAAAATCTTCCCAAAACCGTACCAAACTCCAGCAACATCCAAGAAAATTCCAAAACTCTTCTCAAAACCCTTCGAAATTCTAGTAACATCCCACAAAATCTCTATAACTGTCCTCACAATCTCGGAAAAATCCCTCAAAATTCTTCATGTTTCCTCAAAATCCCTCAAAATTCCACAAAGATCCCACAAAAATCCAGAAACATCCCACAAAATTCTATGCATCGTCTCAAAACCCTACCATATTAAATAAACATCCCACAAAATCTCGACAACTTTCCACACAATCTAGGAAAAATCTCACAAAATTCCTTATGTCTACTCCATATCCAAAAAAATTCCACAAAATTCCCGAAACATCCCACAAAATTCCCAAAATTTTCTCAAAACCCTTCGAAATTCCAGTAACATCCCGCAAAACCTTGACAACTTTCCAAACAGACTCGGAAAAATCCATCTAAATTTTTCATGTCTCATCAAAATCCCTCAAAATTCCACAAAGATCCCACAAAATTCCAGAAACATCCCACAAAATTCCCAAAATCTTCTCAAAACCCTACCATATTCTAGAAACATCCCACAAAATCTTGCGAACTTTCCACACAATCTAGGAAAAATCTCACAAAATTCCTTATGTCTACTCCATATCCAAAAAAATTCCACAAAATTCCCGAAACATCCCACAAAATTCCCAAAATTTTCTCAAAACCCTTCGAAATTCCAGTAACATCCCGCAAAACCTTGACAACTTTCCAAACAGACTCGGAAAAATCCATCTAAATTTTTCATGTCTCATCAAAATCCCTCAAAACTCCACAAAATTCCCACAAAATTCCAGAAACATCCCACAAAATTCCCAAAATCTTCTCAAAACCCTACCATATTCTAGAAACATCCCACAAAATCTTGCGAACTTTCCACACAATCTAGGAAAAATCTCACAAAATTCATTATGTCTACTCCATATCCAAAAAAATTCCACAAAATTCCCGAAACATCCCACACAATTCACAAAATCCTCTCGAAACCCTAACAAATTCCAGAAACATCCCACAAAAATCTCGACAACTTTCCACACAATCTAGTAAAAATCCGTCAAAATTCTTCATGTCTCCTCAATATCCCACAAAATTCCTAAAACATCCCCCTAAATTCTCAAAATCTTCTCAAAACCCTACCAAATTCGAGAAACATCCCACAAAATCTTGACAACTTTCCACACAAACTAGGGAAAATCCATCAAAATTCTTCATGTCTAGTCAATATCCCCCAAAATTTTACAAAATTCCCAAAAAATTCCCAAAAAATTCCCAAAATCTTCTCAAAACCCTACCAGCTTCCAGAAACATCCCACAAAATCTTGACAACTTTCCACACAATCTAGGAAAAATCCATCAAGATGCCTTAAAATTCCAAAAAAGTCCCACAAAATTCCAGAAACATCGCACAAAATCTTGACAATTTTCGACACAGTCTAGGAAAAATCCATCAAAATTCTTCATATCTCCTAAAAATCCAAAAAAATTCCACAAAAAATTCCCACAAAATTCCAGAAACATCCCACAAAATCTTCTCAAAACCCTACCATATTCCAGAAACATCCCACAAAATCTTGAGAACTTTCCACATAATCTCTGAAAAATCCCTCAAAATTCTTCAGGTTGCCTCAAAATCCCTCAAAATTCCACAAAATTACATGAAATTCGAGAAAGATTACACAAAATTCTCGAAATTTTCTCAAAACGATACCAAATTCAAGAAACATCCCACAAAATCTTGACAATTTTCCAAACAGTCTAGGAAAAATCCATCAAAATTCTTCATGTCTCCTCAAAATCCCTCAAAATTCCACAAAGATCCCACAAAATTCCCAAAACATCCCACAAAATTGCCAAAATTTTCTCAAAACCCTTCGAAATTCCAGTAACATCCCGCAAAACCTTGACAACTTTCCACACAGTCTAGGAAAAATCCATCTAAATTCTTCATGTCTAGTCAATATCCTTCAAAATTTTAGAAAATTCCCAAAAAATTCCCAAAATCTTCTCAAAACCCTACCAGCTTCCAGAAACATCCCACAAAATCTTGACAACTTTCCACACAATCTTGTAAAAATCCATCCAAATTCTTCATGTCTCCAGAATACCTAAAAAAATTCCAAAAACACCCCATAAAATCCCTGAAATCTTCTCAAACCCCTACCAAATTCCAGAATCATCCCACAAAATTCCATAAATCTTCTCAAAACCCTACCAAATTTTAGAAACATCCCACAAAATTCTCTAAATCTTCTCAAAACTCTTCGAAATTCCCGTAATAGCCCACAAAATCTTGAGAACTTTCCACACAATCTAGGAAAAATCCATCAAAATTCTTCTTGTCTCCTCAAATACCGCCAAATTCCACAAAAATCACACAAAATTCCCAAAATCTTCTCAAAACCGTACCAAACTCCAGCAACATCCAAGAAAATTCCAAAACTCTTCTCAAAACCCTTCGAAATTCTAGTAACATCCCACAAAATCTTGAAAACTTTCCACACAGTCTCGGAAAAATCCATCAAAATTCTTCATGTCTCCTCAAAATCCCTCAAAATTCCACAGAGTTCCCACAAAATTCCAGAAACATCCCACAAAATTCTATGAATCTTCTCAAAACCCTACCAAATTCTAGAAACATCCCACAAAATCTCGACAATTTTCCACACAATCTAGGAAAAATCTCACAAAATTCCTTATGTCTACTCCATATCCAAAAAAATTCCACAAAATTCCCGAAACATCCCAGACAATTCACAAAATCCTCTCGAAACCCTAACAAATTCCAGAAACATCCCACAAAAATCTCGACAACTTTCCACACAATCTAGTAAAAATCCGTCAAAATTCTTCATGTCTCCTCAATATCCCACAGAATTCCTAAAACATCCCCCTAAATTCTCAAAATCTTCTCAAAACCCTACCAAATTCGAGAAACATCCCACAAAATCTCAACGACTTTCCACACAATCTAGGGAAAATCCATCAAAATTCTTCATGTCTAGTCAATATCCTTCAAAATTTTAGAAAATTCCCAAAAAATTCCCAAAATCTTCTCAAAACCCTACCAGCTTCCAGAAACATCCCACAAAATCTTGACAACTTTCCACACAATCTTGTAAAAATCTATCAAAATTCTTCATGTCTCCACAATACCTAAAAAAATTCCTAAAACACCCCATAAAATCCCCGAAATCTTCTCAAACCCCTACCAAATTCCAGAATCATCCCACAAAATTCCATAAATCTTCTCAAAACCCTACCAAATTTTAGAAACAACCCACAAAATTCTCTAAATCTTCTCAAAACTCTTCGAAATTCTCGTAATAGCCCACAAAATCTTGAGAACTTTCCACACAATCTAGGAAAAACCCATCAAAATTCTTCTTGTCTCCTCAAATACCGCCGAATTCCACAAAAATCACACAAAATTCCCAAAATCTTCCCAAAACCGTACCAAACTCCAGCAACATCCAAGAAAATTCCAAAACTCTTCTCAAAACCCTTCGAAATTCTAGTAACATCCCACAAAATCTCTATAACTGTCCTCACAATCTCGGAAAAATCCCTCAAAATTCTTCATGTTTCCTCAAAATCCCTCAAAATTCCACAAAGATCCCACAAAAATCCAGAAACATCCCACAAAATTCTATGCATCGTCTCAAAACCCTACCATATTAAATAAACATCCCACAAAATCTCGACAACTTTCCACACAATCTAGGAAAAATCTCACAAAATTCCTTATGTCTACTCCATATCCAAAAAAATTCCACAAAATTCCCGAAACATCCCACAAAATTCCCAAAATTTTCTCAAAACCCTTCGAAATTCCAGTAACATCCCGCAAAACCTTGACAACTTTCCAAACAGACTCGGAAAAATCCATCTAAATTTTTCATGTCTCATCAAAATCCCTCAAAATTCCACAAAGATCCCACAAAATTCCAGAAACATCCCACAAAATTCCCAAAATCTTCTCAAAACCCTACCATATTCTAGAAACATCCCACAAAATCTTGCGAACTTTCCACACAATCTAGGAAAAATCTCACAAAATTCCTTATGTCTACTCCATATCCAAAAAAATTCCACAAAATTCCCGAAACATCCCACAAAATTCCCAAAATTTTCTCAAAACCCTTCGAAATTCCAGTAACATCCCGCAAAACCTTGACAACTTTCCAAACAGACTCGGAAAAATCCATCTAAATTTTTCATGTCTCATCAAAATCCCTCAAAACTCCACAAAATTCCCACAAAATTCCAGAAACATCCCACAAAATTCCCAAAATCTTCTCAAAACCCTACCATATTCTAGAAACATCCCACAAAATCTTGCGAACTTTCCACACAATCTAGGAAAAATCTCACAAAATTCATTATGTCTACTCCATATCCAAAAAAATTCCACAAAATTCCCGAAACATCCCACACAATTCACAAAATCCTCTCGAAACCCTAACAAATTCCAGAAACATCCCACAAAAATCTCGACAACTTTCCACACAATCTAGTAAAAATCCGTCAAAATTCTTCATGTCTCCTCAATATCCCACAAAATTCCTAAAACATCCCCCTAAATTCTCAAAATCTTCTCAAAACCCTACCAAATTCGAGAAACATCCCACAAAATCTTGACAACTTTCCACACAAACTAGGGAAAATCCATCAAAATTCTTCATGTCTAGTCAATATCCCCCAAAATTTTACAAAATTCCCAAAAAATTCCCAAAAAATTCCCAAAATCTTCTCAAAACCCTACCAGCTTCCAGAAACATCCCACAAAATCTTGACAACTTTCCACACAATCTAGGAAAAATCCATCAAGATGCCTTAAAATTCCAAAAAAGTCCCACAAAATTCCAGAAACATCGCACAAAATCTTGACAATTTTCGACACAGTCTAGGAAAAATCCATCAAAATTCTTCATATCTCCTAAAAATCCAAAAAAATTCCACAAAAAATTCCCACAAAATTCCAGAAACATCCCACAAAATCTTCTCAAAACCCTACCATATTCCAGAAACATCCCACAAAATCTTGAGAACTTTCCACATAATCTCTGAAAAATCCCTCAAAATTCTTCAGGTTGCCTCAAAATCCCTCAAAATTCCACAAAATTACATGAAATTCGAGAAAGATTACACAAAATTCTCGAAATTTTCTCAAAACGATACCAAATTCAAGAAACATCCCACAAAATCTTGACAATTTTCCAAACAGTCTAGGAAAAATCCATCAAAATTCTTCATGTCTCCTCAAAATCCCTCAAAATTCCACAAAGATCCCACAAAATTCCCAAAACATCCCACAAAATTGCCAAAATTTTCTCAAAACCCTTCGAAATTCCAGTAACATCCCGCAAAACCTTGACAACTTTCCACACAGTCTAGGAAAAATCCATCTAAATTCTTCATGTCTAGTCAATATCCTTCAAAATTTTAGAAAATTCCCAAAAAATTCCCAAAATCTTCTCAAAACCCTACCAGCTTCCAGAAACATCCCACAAAATCTTGACAACTTTCCACACAATCTTGTAAAAATCCATCCAAATTCTTCATGTCTCCAGAATACCTAAAAAAATTCCAAAAACACCCCATAAAATCCCCGAAATCTTCTCAAACCCCTACCAAATTCCAGAATCATCCCACAAAATTCCATAAATCTTCTCAAAACCCTACCAAATTTTAGAAACATCCCACAAAATTCTCTAAATCTTCTCAAAACTCTTCGAAATTCCCGTAATAGCCCACAAAATCTTGAGAACTTTCCACACAATCTAGGAAAAATCCATCAAAATTCTTCTTGTCTCCTCAAATACCGCCAAATTCCACAAAAATCACACAAAATTCCCAAAATCTTCTCAAAACCGTACCAAACTCCAGCAACATCCAAGAAAATTCCAAAACTCTTCTCAAAACCCTTCGAAATTCTAGTAACATCCCACAAAATCTTGAAAACTTTCCACACAGTCTAGGAAAAATCCATCAAAATTCTTCATGTCTCCTCAAAATCCCTCAAAATTCCACAGAGTTCCCACAAAATTCCAGAAACATCCCACAAAATTCTATGAATCTTCTCAAAACCCTACCAAATTCTAGAAACATCCCACAAAATCTCGACAATTTTCCACACAATCTAGGAAAAATCTCACAAAATTCCTTATGTCTACTCCATATCCAAAAAAATTCCACAAAATTCCCGAAACATCCCAGACAATTCACAAAATCCTCTCGAAACCCTAACAAATTCCAGAAACATCCCACAAAAATCTCGACAACTTTCCACACAATCTAGTAAAAATCCGTCAAAATTCTTCATGTCTCCTCAATATCCCACAGAATTCCTAAAACATCCCCCTAAATTCTCAAAATCTTCTCAAAACCCTACCAAATTCGAGAAACATCCCACAAAATCTCAACGACTTTCCACACAATCTAGGGAAAATCCATCAAAATTCTTCATGTCTAGTCAATATCCTTCAAAATTTTAGAAAATTCCCAAAAAATTCCCAAAATCTTCTCAAAACCCTACCAGCTTCCAGAAACATCCCACAAAATCTTGACAACTTTCCACACAATCTTGTAAAAATCTATCAAAATTCTTCATGTCTCCACAATACCTAAAAAAATTCCTAAAACACCCCATAAAATCCCCGAAATCTTCTCAAACCCCTACCAAATTCCAGAATCATCCCACAAAATTCCATAAATCTTCTCAAAACCCTACCAAATTTTAGAAACAACCCACAAAATTCTCTAAATCTTCTCAAAACTCTTCGAAATTCTCGTAATAGCCCACAAAATCTTGAGAACTTTCCACACAATCTAGGAAAAACCCATCAAAATTCTTCTTGTCTCCTCAAATACCGCCGAATTCCACAAAAATCACACAAAATTCCCAAAATCTTCCCAAAACCGTACCAAACTCCAGCAACATCCAAGAAAATTCCAAAACTCTTCTCAAAACCCTTCGAAATTCTAGTAACATCCCACAAAATCTCTATAACTGTCCTCACAATCTCGGAAAAATCCCTCAAAATTCTTCATGTTTCCTCAAAATCCCTCAAAATTCCACAAAGATCCCACAAAAATCCAGAAACATCCCACAAAATTCTATGCATCGTCTCAAAACCCTACCATATTAAATAAACATCCCACAAAATCTCGACAACTTTCCACACAATCTAGGAAAAATCTCACAAAATTCCTTATGTCTACTCCATATCCAAAAAAATTCCACAAAATTCCCGAAACATCCCACAAAATTCCCAAAATTTTCTCAAAACCCTTCGAAATTCCAGTAACATCCCGCAAAACCTTGACAACTTTCCAAACAGACTCGGAAAAATCCATCTAAATTTTTCATGTCTCATCAAAATCCCTCAAAATTCCACAAAGATCCCACAAAATTCCAGAAACATCCCACAAAATTCCCAAAATCTTCTCAAAACCCTACCATATTCTAGAAACATCCCACAAAATCTTGCGAACTTTCCACACAATCTAGGAAAAATCTCACAAAATTCCTTATGTCTACTCCATATCCAAAAAAATTCCACAAAATTCCCGAAACATCCCACAAAATTCCCAAAATTTTCTCAAAACCCTTCGAAATTCCAGTAACATCCCGCAAAACCTTGACAACTTTCCAAACAGACTCGGAAAAATCCATCTAAATTTTTCATGTCTCATCAAAATCCCTCAAAACTCCACAAAATTCCCACAAAATTCCAGAAACATCCCACAAAATTCCCAAAATCTTCTCAAAACCCTACCATATTCTAGAAACATCCCACAAAATCTTGCGAACTTTCCACACAATCTAGGAAAAATCTCACAAAATTCATTATGTCTACTCCATATCCAAAAAAATTCCACAAAATTCCCGAAACATCCCACACAATTCACAAAATCCTCTCGAAACCCTAACAAATTCCAGAAACATCCCACAAAAATCTCGACAACTTTCCACACAATCTAGTAAAAATCCGTCAAAATTCTTCATGTCTCCTCAATATCCCACAAAATTCCTAAAACATCCCCCTAAATTCTCAAAATCTTCTCAAAACCCTACCAAATTCGAGAAACATCCCACAAAATCTTGACAACTTTCCACACAAACTAGGGAAAATCCATCAAAATTCTTCATGTCTAGTCAATATCCCCCAAAATTTTACAAAATTCCCAAAAAATTCCCAAAAAATTCCCAAAATCTTCTCAAAACCCTACCAGCTTCCAGAAACATCCCACAAAATCTTGACAACTTTCCACACAATCTAGGAAAAATCCATCAAGATGCCTTAAAATTCCAAAAAAGTCCCACAAAATTCCAGAAACATCGCACAAAATCTTGACAATTTTCGACACAGTCTAGGAAAAATCCATCAAAATTCTTCATATCTCCTAAAAATCCAAAAAAATTCCACAAAAAATTCCCACAAAATTCCAGAAACATCCCACAAAATCTTCTCAAAACCCTACCATATTCCAGAAACATCCCACAAAATCTTGAGAACTTTCCACATAATCTCTGAAAAATCCCTCAAAATTCTTCAGGTTGCCTCAAAATCCCTCAAAATTCCACAAAATTACATGAAATTCGAGAAAGATTACACAAAATTCTCGAAATTTTCTCAAAACGATACCAAATTCAAGAAACATCCCACAAAATCTTGACAATTTTCCAAACAGTCTAGGAAAAATCCATCAAAATTCTTCATGTCTCCTCAAAATCCCTCAAAATTCCACAAAGATCCCACAAAATTCCCAAAACATCCCACAAAATTGCCAAAATTTTCTCAAAACCCTTCGAAATTCCAGTAACATCCCGCAAAACCTTGACAACTTTCCACACAGTCTAGGAAAAATCCATCTAAATTCTTCATGTCTAGTCAATATCCTTCAAAATTTTAGAAAATTCCCAAAAAATTCCCAAAATCTTCTCAAAACCCTACCAGCTTCCAGAAACATCCCACAAAATCTTGACAACTTTCCACACAATCTTGTAAAAATCCATCCAAATTCTTCATGTCTCCAGAATACCTAAAAAAATTCCAAAAACACCCCATAAAATCCCCGAAATCTTCTCAAACCCCTACCAAATTCCAGAATCATCCCACAAAATTCCATAAATCTTCTCAAAACCCTACCAAATTTTAGAAACATCCCACAAAATTCTCTAAATCTTCTCAAAACTCTTCGAAATTCCCGTAATAGCCCACAAAATCTTGAGAACTTTCCACACAATCTAGGAAAAATCCATCAAAATTCTTCTTGTCTCCTCAAATACCGCCAAATTCCACAAAAATCACACAAAATTCCCAAAATCTTCTCAAAACCGTACCAAACTCCAGCAACATCCAAGAAAATTCCAAAACTCTTCTCAAAACCCTTCGAAATTCTAGTAACATCCCACAAAATCTTGAAAACTTTCCACACAGTCTAGGAAAAATCCATCAAAATTCTTCATGTCTCCTCAAAATCCCTCAAAATTCCACAGAGTTCCCACAAAATTCCAGAAACATCCCACAAAATTCTATGAATCTTCTCAAAACCCTACCAAATTCTAGAAACATCCCACAAAATCTCGACAATTTTCCACACAATCTAGGAAAAATCTCACAAAATTCCTTATGTCTACTCCATATCCAAAAAAATTCCACAAAATTCCCGAAACATCCCAGACAATTCACAAAATCCTCTCGAAACCCTAACAAATTCCAGAAACATCCCACAAAAATCTCGACAACTTTCCACACAATCTAGTAAAAATCCGTCAAAATTCTTCATGTCTCCTCAATATCCCACAGAATTCCTAAAACATCCCCCTAAATTCTCAAAATCTTCTCAAAACCCTACCAAATTCGAGAAACATCCCACAAAATCTCAACGACTTTCCACACAATCTAGGGAAAATCCATCAAAATTCTTCATGTCTAGTCAATATCCTTCAAAATTTTAGAAAATTCCCAAAAAATTCCCAAAATCTTCTCAAAACCCTACCAGCTTCCAGAAACATCCCACAAAATCTTGACAACTTTCCACACAATCTTGTAAAAATCTATCAAAATTCTTCATGTCTCCACAATACCTAAAAAAATTCCTAAAACACCCCATAAAATCCCCGAAATCTTCTCAAACCCCTACCAAATTCCAGAATCATCCCACAAAATTCCATAAATCTTCTCAAAACCCTACCAAATTTTAGAAACAACCCACAAAATTCTCTAAATCTTCTCAAAACTCTTCGAAATTCTCGTAATAGCCCACAAAATCTTGAGAACTTTCCACACAATCTAGGAAAAACCCATCAAAATTCTTCTTGTCTCCTCAAATACCGCCGAATTCCACAAAAATCACACAAAATTCCCAAAATCTTCCCAAAACCGTACCAAACTCCAGCAACATCCAAGAAAATTCCAAAACTCTTCTCAAAACCCTTCGAAATTCTAGTAACATCCCACAAAATCTCTATAACTGTCCTCACAATCTCGGAAAAATCCCTCAAAATTCTTCATGTTTCCTCAAAATCCCTCAAAATTCCACAAAGATCCCACAAAAATCCAGAAACATCCCACAAAATTCTATGCATCGTCTCAAAACCCTACCATATTAAATAAACATCCCACAAAATCTCGACAACTTTCCACACAATCTAGGAAAAATCTCACAAAATTCCTTATGTCTACTCCATATCCAAAAAAATTCCACAAAATTCCCGAAACATCCCACAAAATTCCCAAAATTTTCTCAAAACCCTTCGAAATTCCAGTAACATCCCGCAAAACCTTGACAACTTTCCAAACAGACTCGGAAAAATCCATCTAAATTTTTCATGTCTCATCAAAATCCCTCAAAACTCCACAAAATTCCCACAAAATTCCAGAAACATCCCACAAAATTCCCAAAATCTTCTCAAAACCCTACCATATTCTAGAAACATCCCACAAAATCTTGCGAACTTTCCACACAATCTAGGAAAAATCTCACAAAATTCATTATGTCTACTCCATATCCAAAAAAATTCCACAAAATTCCCGAAACATCCCACACAATTCACAAAATCCTCTCGAAACCCTAACAAATTCCAGAAACATCCCACAAAAATCTCGACAACTTTCCACACAATCTAGTAAAAATCCGTCAAAATTCTTCATGTCTCCTCAATATCCCACAAAATTCCTAAAACATCCCCCTAAATTCTCAAAATCTTCTCAAAACCCTACCAAATTCGAGAAACATCCCACAAAATCTTGACAACTTTCCACACAAACTAGGGAAAATCCATCAAAATTCTTCATGTCTAGTCAATATCCCCCAAAATTTTACAAAATTCCCAAAAAATTCCCAAAAAATTCCCAAAATCTTCTCAAAACCCTACCAGCTTCCAGAAACATCCCACAAAATCTTGACAACTTTCCACACAATCTAGGAAAAATCCATCAAGATGCCTTAAAATTCCAAAAAAGTCCCACAAAATTCCAGAAACATCGCACAAAATCTTGACAATTTTCGACACAGTCTAGGAAAAATCCATCAAAATTCTTCATATCTCCTAAAAATCCAAAAAAATTCCACAAAAAATTCCCACAAAATTCCAGAAACATCCCACAAAATCTTCTCAAAACCCTACCATATTCCAGAAACATCCCACAAAATCTTGAGAACTTTCCACATAATCTCTGAAAAATCCCTCAAAATTCTTCAGGTTGCCTCAAAATCCCTCAAAATTCCACAAAATTACATGAAATTCGAGAAAGATTACACAAAATTCTCGAAATTTTCTCAAAACGATACCAAATTCAAGAAACATCCCACAAAATCTTGACAATTTTCCAAACAGTCTAGGAAAAATCCATCAAAATTCTTCATGTCTCCTCAAAATCCCTCAAAATTCCACAAAGATCCCACAAAATTCCCAAAACATCCCACAAAATTGCCAAAATTTTCTCAAAACCCTTCGAAATTCCAGTAACATCCCGCAAAACCTTGACAACTTTCCACACAGTCTAGGAAAAATCCATCTAAATTCTTCATGTCTAGTCAATATCCTTCAAAATTTTAGAAAATTCCCAAAAAATTCCCAAAATCTTCTCAAAACCCTACCAGCTTCCAGAAACATCCCACAAAATCTTGACAACTTTCCACACAATCTTGTAAAAATCCATCCAAATTCTTCATGTCTCCAGAATACCTAAAAAAATTCCAAAAACACCCCATAAAATCCCCGAAATCTTCTCAAACCCCTACCAAATTCCAGAATCATCCCACAAAATTCCATAAATCTTCTCAAAACCCTACCAAATTTTAGAAACATCCCACAAAATTCTCTAAATCTTCTCAAAACTCTTCGAAATTCCCGTAATAGCCCACAAAATCTTGAGAACTTTCCACACAATCTAGGAAAAATCCATCAAAATTCTTCTTGTCTCCTCAAATACCGCCAAATTCCACAAAAATCACACAAAATTCCCAAAATCTTCTCAAAACCGTACCAAACTCCAGCAACATCCAAGAAAATTCCAAAACTCTTCTCAAAACCCTTCGAAATTCTAGTAACATCCCACAAAATCTTGAAAACTTTCCACACAGTCTAGGAAAAATCCATCAAAATTCTTCATGTCTCCTCAAAATCCCTCAAAATTCCACAGAGTTCCCACAAAATTCCAGAAACATCCCACAAAATTCTATGAATCTTCTCAAAACCCTACCAAATTCTAGAAACATCCCACAAAATCTCGACAATTTTCCACACAATCTAGGAAAAATCTCACAAAATTCCTTATGTCTACTCCATATCCAAAAAAATTCCACAAAATTCCCGAAACATCCCAGACAATTCACAAAATCCTCTCGAAACCCTAACAAATTCCAGAAACATCCCACAAAAATCTCGACAACTTTCCACACAATCTAGTAAAAATCCGTCAAAATTCTTCATGTCTCCTCAATATCCCACAGAATTCCTAAAACATCCCCCTAAATTCTCAAAATCTTCTCAAAACCCTACCAAATTCGAGAAACATCCCACAAAATCTCAACGACTTTCCACACAATCTAGGGAAAATCCATCAAAATTCTTCATGTCTAGTCAATATCCTTCAAAATTTTAGAAAATTCCCAAAAAATTCCCAAAATCTTCTCAAAACCCTACCAGCTTCCAGAAACATCCCACAAAATCTTGACAACTTTCCACACAATCTTGTAAAAATCTATCAAAATTCTTCATGTCTCCACAATACCTAAAAAAATTCCTAAAACACCCCATAAAATCCCCGAAATCTTCTCAAACCCCTACCAAATTCCAGAATCATCCCACAAAATTCCATAAATCTTCTCAAAACCCTACCAAATTTTAGAAACAACCCACAAAATTCTCTAAATCTTCTCAAAACTCTTCGAAATTCTCGTAATAGCCCACAAAATCTTGAGAACTTTCCACACAATCTAGGAAAAACCCATCAAAATTCTTCTTGTCTCCTCAAATACCGCCGAATTCCACAAAAATCACACAAAATTCCCAAAATCTTCCCAAAACCGTACCAAACTCCAGCAACATCCAAGAAAATTCCAAAACTCTTCTCAAAACCCTTCGAAATTCTAGTAACATCCCACAAAATCTCTATAACTGTCCTCACAATCTCGGAAAAATCCCTCAAAATTCTTCATGTTTCCTCAAAATCCCTCAAAATTCCACAAAGATCCCACAAAAATCCAGAAACATCCCACAAAATTCTATGCATCGTCTCAAAACCCTACCATATTAAATAAACATCCCACAAAATCTCGACAACTTTCCACACAATCTAGGAAAAATCTCACAAAATTCCTTATGTCTACTCCATATCCAAAAAAATTCCACAAAATTCCCGAAACATCCCACAAAATTCCCAAAATTTTCTCAAAACCCTTCGAAATTCCAGTAACATCCCGCAAAACCTTGACAACTTTCCAAACAGACTCGGAAAAATCCATCTAAATTTTTCATGTCTCATCAAAATCCCTCAAAACTCCACAAAATTCCCACAAAATTCCAGAAACATCCCACAAAATTCCCAAAATCTTCTCAAAACCCTACCATATTCTAGAAACATCCCACAAAATCTTGCGAACTTTCCACACAATCTAGGAAAAATCTCACAAAATTCATTATGTCTACTCCATATCCAAAAAAATTCCACAAAATTCCCGAAACATCCCACACAATTCACAAAATCCTCTCGAAACCCTAACAAATTCCAGAAACATCCCACAAAAATCTCGACAACTTTCCACACAATCTAGTAAAAATCCGTCAAAATTCTTCATGTCTCCTCAATATCCCACAAAATTCCTAAAACATCCCCCTAAATTCTCAAAATCTTCTCAAAACCCTACCAAATTCGAGAAACATCCCACAAAATCTTGACAACTTTCCACACAAACTAGGGAAAATCCATCAAAATTCTTCATGTCTAGTCAATATCCCCCAAAATTTTACAAAATTCCCAAAAAATTCCCAAAAAATTCCCAAAATCTTCTCAAAACCCTACCAGCTTCCAGAAACATCCCACAAAATCTTGACAACTTTCCACACAATCTAGGAAAAATCCATCAAAATTCTTCATATCTCCTAAAAATCCAAAACAATTCCACAAAAAATTCCCACAAAATTCCAGAAACATCCCACAAAATCTTCTCAAAACCCTACCATATTCCAGAAACATCCCACAAAATCTTGAGAACTTTCCACATAATCTCTGAAAAATCCCTCAAAATTCTTCAGGTTGCCTCAAAATCCCTCAAAATTCCACAAAATTACATGAAATTCGAGAAAGATTACACAAAATTCTCGAAATTTTCTCAAAACGATACCAAATTCAAGAAACATCCCACAAAATCTTGACAATTTTCCAAACAGTCTAGGAAAAATCCATCAAAATTCTTCATGTCTCCTCAAAATCCCTCAAAATTCCACAAAGATCCCACAAAATTCCCAAAACATCCCACAAAATTGCCAAAATTTTCTCAAAACCCTTCGAAATTCCAGTAACATCCCGCAAAACCTTGACAACTTTCCACACAGTCTAGGAAAAATCCATCTAAATTCTTCATGTCTAGTCAATATCCTTCAAAATTTTAGAAAATTCCCAAAAAATTCCCAAAATCTTCTCAAAACCCTACCAGCTTCCAGAAACATCCCACAAAATCTTGACAACTTTCCACACAATCTTGTAAAAATCCATCCAAATTCTTCATGTCTCCAGAATACCTAAAAAAATTCCAAAAACACCCCATAAAATCCCCGAAATCTTCTCAAACCCCTACCAAATTCCAGAATCATCCCACAAAATTCCATAAATCTTCTCAAAACCCTACCAAATTTTAGAAACATCCCACAAAATTCTCTAAATCTTCTCAAAACTCTTCGAAATTCCCGTAATAGCCCACAAAATCTTGAGAACTTTCCACACAATCTAGGAAAAATCCATCAAAATTCTTCTTGTCTCCTCAAATACCGCCAAATTCCACAAAAATCACACAAAATTCCCAAAATCTTCTCAAAACCGTACCAAACTCCAGCAACATCCAAGAAAATTCCAAAACTCTTCTCAAAACCCTTCGAAATTCTAGTAACATCCCACAAAATCTCTATAACTGTCCTCACAATCTCGGAAAAATCCCTCAAAATTCTTCATGTTTCCTCAAAATCCCTCAAAATTCCACAAAGATCCCACAAAAATCCAGAAACATCCCACAAAATTCTATGCATCGTCTCAAAACCCTACCATATTAAATAAACATCCCACAAAATCTCGACAACTTTCCACACAATCTAGGAAAAATCTCACAAAATTCCTTATGTCTACTCCATATCCAAAAAAATTCCACAAAATTCCCGAAGCATCCCACAAAATTCCCAAAATTTTCTCAAAACCCTTCGAAATTCCAGTAATATCCTGCAAAACCTTGACAACTTTCCACACAGTCTCGGAAAAATCCATCTAAATTCTTCATGTCTCATCAAAATCCCCCAAAATTCCACAAAGATCCCACAAAATTCCAGAAACATCCCACAAAATTCTATGAATCGTCTCAAAACCCTACCATATTAAATAAACATCCCACAAAATCTCGACAACTTTCCACACAATCTAGGAAAAATCTCACAAAATTCCTTATGTCTACTCCATATCCAAAAAAAATTCCACAAAATTCCAGAAACATCCCCCTAAATTCTCAAAATCTTCTCAAAACCCTCCCAAATTCGAGAAACATCCCACAAAATCTTGACAACTTTCCACACAAACTAGGGAAAATCCATCAAAATTCTTCATGTCTAGTCAATATCCCCCAAAATTTTACAAAATTCCCAAAAAATTCCCAAAAAATTCCCAAAATCTTCTCAAAACCCTACCAGCTTCCAGAAACATCCCACAAAATCTTGACAACTTTCCACACAATCTAGGAAAAATCCATCAAGATGCCTTAAAATTCCAACAAAGACCCACAAAATTCCAGAAACATCGCACAAAATCTTGACAATTTTCGACACAGTCTAGGAAAAATCCATCAAAATTCTTCATGTCTCCTCAAAATCCTTCAAAATTCCACAAAGATCCCACAAAATTCCCGAAACATCCCACAAAATTCCCAAAATTTTCTCAAAACCCTTCGAAATTCCAGTATCATCCCGCAAAACCTTGACAACTTTCCACACAGTCTAGGAAAAATCCATCTAAATTCTTCATGTCTAGTCAATATCCCCAAAAATTTTACAAAATTCCCAAAAAATTCCCAAAATCTTCTCAAAACCCTACCAGCTTCCAGAAACATCCCACAAAATCTTGACAACTTTCCACACAATCTAGGAAAAATCCATCAAGATGCCTTAAAATTCCAAAAAAGTCCCACAAAATTCCAGAAACATCGCACAAAATCTTGACAATTTTCGACACAGTCTAGGAAAAATCCATCAAAATTCTTCATATCTCCTAAAAATCCAAAAAAATTCCACAAAAAATTCCCACAAAATTCCAGAAACATCCCACAAAATCTTGAGATCTTTCCACATAATCTCTGAAAAATCCCTCAAAATTCTTCAGGTTGCCTCAAAATCCCTCAAAATTCTCGAAATTACATGAAATTCGAGAAAGATTACACAAAATTCTCGAAATTTTCTCAAAACGCTACCAAATTCAAGAAACATCCCACAAAATCTTGACAATTTTCCACACAATCTAGGAAAACGCCATCTAAATTCTTCATGTCTCCTCAAAATCCCTCAAAATTCCACAAAGATCCCACAAAATTCCAGAAACATCCCACAAAATTCCCAAAATCTTCTCAAAACCCTACCATATTAAATAAACATCCCACAAAATCTCGACAACTTTCCACACAATCTAGGAAAAATCTCACAAAATTCCTTATGTCTACTCCATATCCAAAAAAATTCCACAAAATTCCCGAAGCATCCCACAAAATTCCCAAAATTTTCTCAAAACCCTTCGAAATTCCAGTAACATCCTGCAAAACCTTGACAACTTTCCACACAGTCTCGGAAAAATCAATCAAAATTCTTCATTTCTCATCATTATCCCTCAAAACTCCACAAAATTCCCACAAAATTCCAGAAACATCCCACAAAATTCCCAAAATCTTCTCAAAACCCTATCATATTCTAGAAACATCCCACAAAATCTTGCGAACTTTCCACATAATCTCGGAAAAATCCCTCAAAATTCTTCAGGTCGCCTCAAAATTCCTCAAAATTCCACAAAAATCCCTCAAAATTCCAGATACATCCCACAAAATCTTGACAACTTCCCCCACAAATTAGGAAAAATGCATCAAAATTCATCAAGTCATGTCAATATTTCACAAAATTCTACAGAAATCCCACAGAATTCCAGAAACATCCCACAAAATCTCCACAAATTGACACAAAATAAGAAAAATCCCTCAAAATTGTTCAAGTCTCCTCAGTATCCCAGAACATTGCAAAGAAATGCCACTAAATTCCAGGTAAATCTTGCAAAATAATTAAATTTTTTTCAAATACCCACGAAAATCCCACAAAATTTCTCAAACATCCCACAAATTGTGATAAACCTTGTGAAAACGCAACAAAATTCCAGAAACATTCTCAAAACTCTTCGAAATTCCAGAAACATCCCACAAAATCTCAACAACTTTCCACACAATCTCGGAAAAATCCATCAAAATGCCTTAAAATCCCACAAAAATAACACAAAATTCAAGAAACATCCCACAAAATCTTGAAAACTTTCCACACAGTCTAGGAAAAATCCATCAAAATTCTTCATGTCTCCTCAAAATCCCTCAAAATTCCACAGAGTTCCCACAAAATTCCAGAAACATCCCACAAAATTCTATGAATCTTCTCAAAACCCTACCAAATTCTAGAAACATCCCACAAAATCTCGACAATTTTCCACACAATCTAGGAAAAATCTCACAAAATTCCTTATGTCTACTCCATATCCAAAAAAATTCCACAAAATTCCCGAAACATCCCACACAATTCACAAAATCCTCTCGAAACCCTATCAAACTCCAGAAACATTCCACAAAATCTCGACAACTTTCCACACAGTCTCGGAAAAATCCGTCAAAATTCTTCATGTCTCCTCAATATCCCACAAAATTCCTAAAACATCTCCCTAAATTCTCAAAATCTTCTCAAAACCCTACCAAATTCGAGAAACATCCCACAAAATCTCAACGACTTTCCACACAATCTAGGGAAAATCCATCAAAATTCTTCATGTCTAGTCAATATCCTTCAAAATTTTAGAAAATTCCCAAAAAATTCCCAAAATCTTCTCAAAACCCTACCAGCTTCCAGAAACATCCCACAAAATCTTGACAACTTTCCACACAATCTTGTAAAAATCTATCAAAATTCTTCATGTCTCCACAATACCTAAAAAAATTCCAAAAACACCCCATAAAATCCCCGAAATCTTCTCAAACCCCTACCAAATTCCAGAATCATCCCACAAAATTCCATAAATCTTCTCAAAACCCTACCAAATTTTAGAAACAACCCACAAAATTCTCTAAATCTTCTCAAAACTCTTCGAAATTCTCGTAATAGCCCACAAAATCTTGAGAACTTTCCACACAATCTAGGAAAAACCCATCAAAATTCTTCTTGTCTCCTCAAATACCGCCGAATTCCACAAAAATCACACAAAATTCCCAAAATCTTCCCAAAACCGTACCAAACTCCAGCAACATCCAAGAAAATTCCAAAACTCTTCTCAAAACCCTTCGAAATTCTAGTAACATCCCACAAAATCTCTATAACTGTCCTCACAATCTCGGAAAAATCCCTCAAAATTCTTCATGTTTCCTCAAAATCCCTCAAAATTCCACAAAGATCCCACAAAAATCCAGAAACATCCCACAAAATTCTATGCATCGTCTCAAAACCCTACCATATTAAATAAACATCCCACAAAATCTCGACAACTTTCCACACAATCTAGGAAAAATCTCACAAAATTCCTTATGTCTACTCCATATCCAAAAAAATTCCACAAAATTCCCGAAACATCCCACAAAATTCCCAAAATTTTCTCAAAACCCTTCGAAATTCCAGTAACATCCCGCAAAACCTTGACAACTTTCCAAACAGACTCGGAAAAATCCATCTAAATTTTTCATGTCTCATCAAAATCCCTCAAAATTCCACAAAGATCCCACAAAATTCCAGAAACATCCCACAAAATTCCCAAAATCTTCTCAAAACCCTACCATATTCTAGAAACATCCCACAAAATCTTGCGAACTTTCCACACAATCTAGGAAAAATCTCACAAAATTCCTTATGTCTACTCCATATCCAAAAAAATTCCACAAAATTCCCGAAGCATCCCACAAAATTCCCAAAATTTTCTCAAAACCCTTCGAAATTCCAGTAACATCCTGCTAAACCTTGAAAACTTTCCACACAGTCTCGGAAAAATCAATCAAAATTCTTCATGTCTCATCATTATCCCTCAAAACTCCACAAAATTCCCACAAAATTCCAGAAACATCCCACAAAATTCCCAAAATCTTCTCAAAACCCTACCATATTCTAGAAACATCCCACAAAATCTTGCGAACTTTCCACACAATCTAGGAAAAATATCACAAAATTCATTATGTCTACTCCATATCCAAAAAAATTCCACAAAATTCCCGAAACATCCCAGACAATTCACAAAATCCTCTCGAAACCCTAACAAATTCCAGAAACATCCCACAAAAATCTCGACAACTTTCCACACAATCTAGTAAAAATCCGTCAAAATTCTTCATGTCTCCTCAATATCCCACAAAATTCCTAAAACATCCCCCTAAATTCTCAAAATCTTCTCAAAACCCTACCAGCTTCCAGAAACATCCCACAAAATCTTGACAACTTTCCACACAATCTAGGAAAAATCCATCAAGATGCCTTAAAATTCCAAAAAAGTCCCACAAAATTCCAGAAACATCGCACAAAATCTTGACAATTTTCGACACAGTCTAGGAAAAATCCATCAAAATTCTTCATATCTCCTAAAAATCCAAAAAAATTCCACAAAAAATTCCCACAAAATTCCAGAAACATCCCACAAAATCTTCTCAAAACCCTACCATATTCCAGAAACATCCCACAAAATCTTGAGAACTTTCCACATAATCTCTGAAAAATCCCTCAAAATTCTTCAGGTTGCCTCAAAATCCCTCAAAATTCCACAAAATTACATGAAATTCGAGAAAGATTACACAAAATTCTCGAAATTTTCTCAAAACGATACCAAATTCAAGAAACATCCCACAAAATCTTGACAATTTTCCAAACAGTCTAGGAAAAATCCATCAAAATTCTTCATGTCTCCTCAAAATCCCTCAAAATTCCACAAAGATCCCACAAAATTCCCAAAACATCCCACAAAATTGCCAAAATTTTCTCAAAACCCTTCGAAATTCCAGTAACATCCCGCAAAACCTTGACAACTTTCCACACAGTCTAGGAAAAATCCATCTAAATTCTTCATGTCTAGTCAATATCCTTCAAAATTTTAGAAAATTCCCAAAAAATTCCCAAAATCTTCTCAAAACCCTACCAGCTTCCAGAAACATCCCACAAAATCTTGACAACTTTCCACACAATCTTGTAAAAATCCATCCAAATTCTTCATGTCTCCAGAATACCTAAAAAAATTCCAAAAACACCCCATAAAATCCCCGAAATCTTCTCAAACCCCTACCAAATTCCAGAATCATCCCACAAAATTCCATAAATCTTCTCAAAACCCTACCAAATTTTAGAAACATCCCACAAAATTCTCTAAATCTTCTCAAAACTCTTCGAAATTCCCGTAATAGCCCACAAAATCTTGAGAACTTTCCACACAATCTAGGAAAAATCCATCAAAATTCTTCTTGTCTCCTCAAATACCGCCAAATTCCACAAAAATCACACAAAATTCCCAAAATCTTCTCAAAACCGTACCAAACTCCAGCAACATCCAAGAAAATTCCAAAACTCTTCTCAAAACCCTTCGAAATTCTAGTAACATCCCACAAAATCTCTATAACTGTCCTCACAATCTCGGAAAAATCCCTCAAAATTCTTCATGTTTCCTCAAAATCCCTCAAAATTCCACAAAGATCCCACAAAAATCCAGAAACATCCCACAAAATTCTATGCATCGTCTCAAAACCCTACCATATTAAATAAACATCCCACAAAATCTCGACAATTTTCCACACAATCTAGGAAAAATCTCACAAAATTCCTTATGTCTACTCCATATCCAAAAAAATTCCACAAAATTCCCGAAACATCCCACAAAATTCCCAAAATTTTCTCAAAACCCTTCGAAATTCCAGTAACATCCCGCAAAACCTTGACAACTTTCCAAACAGACTCGGAAAAATCCATCTAAATTTTTCATGTCTCATCAAAATCCCTCAAAATTCCACAAAGATCCCACAAAATTCCAGAAACATCCCACAAAATTCCCAAAATCTTCTCAAAACCCTACCATATTCTAGAAACATCCCACAAAATCTTGCGAACTTTCCACACAATCTAGGAAAAATCTCGCAAAATTCCTTATGTCTACTCCATATCCAAAAAAATTCCACAAAATTCCCGAAGCATCCCACAAAATTCCCAAAATTTTCTCAAAACCCTTCGAAATTCCAGTAACATCCTGCTAAACCTTGAAAACTTTCCACACAGTCTCGGAAAAATCAATCAAAATTCTTCATGTCTCATCATTATCCCTCAAAACTCCACAAAATTCCCACAAAATTCCAGAAACATCCCACAAAATTCCCAAAATCTTCTCAAAACCCTACCATATTCTAGAAACATCCCACAAAATCTTGCGAACTTTCCACACAATCTAGGAAAAATCTCACAAAATTCATTATGTCTACTCCATATCCAAAAAAATTCCACAAAATTCCCGAAACATCCCAGACAATTCACAAAATCCTCTCGAAACCCTAACAAATTCCAGAAACATCCCACAAAAATCTCGACAACTTTCCACACAATCTAGTAAAAATCCGTCAAAATTCTTCATGTCTCCTCAATATCCCACAAAATTCCTAAAACATCCCCCTAAATTCTCAAAATCTTCTCAAAACCCTACCAAATTCGAGAAACATCCCACAAAATCTTGACAACTTTCCACACAAACTAGGGAAAATCCATCAAAATTCTTCATGTCTAGTCAATATCCCCCAAAATTTTACAAAATTCCCAAAAAATTCCCAAAAAATTCCCAAAATCTTCTCAAAACCCTACCAGCTTCCAGAAACATCCCACAAAATCTTGACAACTTTCCACACAATCTAGGAAAAATCCATCAAGATGCCTTAAAATTCCAAAAAAGTCCCACAAAATTCCAGAAACATCGCACAAAATCTTGACAATTTTCGACACAGTCTAGGAAAAATCCATCAAAATTCTTCATATCTCCTAAAAATCCAAAAAAATTCCACAAAAAATTCCCACAAAATTCCAGAAACATCCCACAAAATCTTCTCAAAACCCTACCATATTCCAGAAACATCCCACAAAATCTTGAGAACTTTCCACATAATCTCTGAAAAATCCCTCAAAATTCTTCAGGTTGCCTCAAAATCCCTCAAAATTCCACAAAATTACATGAAATTCGAGAAAGATTACACAAAATTCTCGAAATTTTCTCAAAACGATACCAAATTCAAGAAACATCCCACAAAATCTTGACAATTTTCCAAACAGTCTAGGAAAAATCCATCAAAATTCTTCATGTCTCCTCAAAATCCCTCAAAATTCCACAAAGATCCCACAAAATTTCCGAAACATCCCACAAAATTGCCAAAATTTTCTCAAAACCCTTCGAAATTCCAGTAACATCCCGCAAAACCTTGACAACTTTCCACACAGTCTAGGAAAAATCCATCTAAATTCTTCATGTCTAGTCAATATCCTTCAAAATTTTAGAAAATTCCCAAAAAATTCCCAAAATCTTCTCAAAACCCTACCAGCTTCCAGAAACATCCCACAAAATCTTGACAACTTTCCACACAATCTTGTAAAAATCCATCAAAATTCTTCATGTCTCCAGAATACCTAAAAAAATTCCAAAAACACCCCATAAAATCCCCGAAATCTTCTCAAACCCCTACCAAATTCCAGAATCATCCCACAAAATTCCATAAATCTTCTCAAAACCCTACCAAATTTTAGAAACATCCCACAAAATTCTCTAAATCTTCTCAAAACTCTTCGAAATTCCCGTAATAGCCCACAAAATCTTGAGAACTTTCCACACAATCTAGGAAAAACCCATCAAAATTCTTCTTGTCTCCTCAAAAACCGCCAAATTCCACAAAAATCACACAAAATTCCCAAAATCTTCTCAAAACCGTACCAAACTCCAGCAACATCCAAGAAAATTCCAAAACTCTTCTCAAAACCCTTCGAAATTCTAGTAACATCCCACAAAATCTCTATAACTGTCCTCACAATCTCGGAAAAATCCCTCAAAATTCTTCATGTCTCCTCAATATCTCAAAAAATTCCAGAAACATCCCACAAAATCCCCGAAATCTTCTGAAAACCCTGCCAAATTACAGAAACATCCCTCAAAATTCCCAAAATCTTCTCTAAACCCTACCAAATTCCAGAAACATCCCACAAAATCTTCAGAACTTTTCACACTCTCTTGGAAATATCCCTCAAAATTCTTCACGTGTCCTCAATATCCCTCAAAATTCCCAAAAATTCCCACAAAACTCTTGAAACGTCCCACAAAATTCCTAAAATCTTCTCAGAACCCTACCAAATTCCAAAAACATTCCACAAAATTTGGACGCCTTTCCACACAATTTAGGAAAAATCCCTCAAAATTCTTCATATCTCTTCAATATCCCCAAAAAATATTCCACAAAATTCCCGCAAAATTCCTGAAACATCCCACAAAATTAGCGAAATCTTCTCAAAACTCTTCGAAATTTCAGTAACATCACACAAAATCTTGACAAATTTCCACACAATCTACGAAAAATCCGTCAAAACTCTTCATGTCTCCTCAAAAATCCCTCAAAATTCTAAAAAAACCCAAAGAAATTCTGGAAAAATCCCTCAAAAATTCCCAAAATCTTCTCAAAACCCTACCAAATTGTAGAAATATCCCACAAAATCTTGAAAACTTTCCACACAATCTCAGAAAAATCCATCAAAATTCTTCAGGTCTCCTCAAAATTCCCAAATAATTCCAGAAACATCCCACAAAATCCCCGAAATCTTCTCAAAACCCTACCAAATTCCAGAAGCTTCCTACAGAAACGAGAAAACTTTTCAACACAATCTAGGAAAAATCACTCAAAATTCTTCATGTCTCTTCAAAATTAAACAAAAATTCCACAAAATTGCAGAAAAATCCGACAAAATTCCTGAAATCTTCTCAAAACCCTACCAAATTCCAGGAATATGCAACAAAATCGTGTCAAGTTTACCCACAATCTCGGAAAAATCCATCAAAATTCTTCAAGTAAATTCACTATCCCACAAAAATCCAGAAACATCAAAGAAAATTCTTGGAATCTTCTCAAAACCCTACCAAATTCCAGAAACATCCCACAAAATCTTGACAAATTTCCACACAATATCGGAAAAATCCATCAAAATTCTTCAAGTCCCCTCAATATCCCACAAAATTCTAGAAAATCACACAAAATTCCAGAAACGTCCCACAAAATTACAGAAATCTTCTCCAAACCCTACCAAATTCCAGAAACATCCCACAAAATCTTGACAACTTTCCACACAATCTCAGAAAAATCCATCAAAACTCCAATTTCACAGGCCTATTTAACATTTGATCCATCAAAATCAGTCCTTTGCTTTGTATTTTGGAAACTTGTTCATCTTGGGGAATTTGTCATCTCCTCAGGGCATTGAAGGTCAATCAAATGCTGCAGGTTTCATTCTTTCTTTAATATGGTCTGTGTGCTGGAGTTTGACTCTTAAGCAGAGCTAATTGTTAATTTTGCAGCCTAGCAGTTCTACTGTGGGGCTCTGGGCAGGTCAATTCACTTGAGAATGATGGGTAAATCAGCTCCTGGGAAGATGTGCACTGCCTGGCCCCGATGCTTCAGCATGCTTGAGGTCAGCTTGGCTGTCTCCGACTGTCTAATAATAATGCAGAATAATAGAATTAAGTATTCATTTTAATTGCTGATCACTAAGATTTGTTTTCATCTAAATCTGCGTGCTAGTTTCTAAACCACTACAGTCTGTTTCATCAATGACCTTCCAGATTTTTGCTTTCAAGTTTCTGCCGATCTCATTTTCTCGCCTGTCCCTGGGAGAGGAAGGGATGATGGCTGGAGGTTTGGCAGTCAGCGAGGGCCTGGCCACCACTACAGTTCTGGACTCTCAGCCTTGGAGATGTGATCAGGAATTGGCTGTTAGTTCCCAGTTTTGTATTGCAAAGACTGACCATGCTGCCAGCACTGTGTTTTATGAGTGAATTTTCATTTGGTCAAACTCCAAAGCAGCCTTAATTTTAAGGTGGAATTCTTTGTGGATGAGGCTGTGAAGAACATGGTGTTTATACTCCCATCCTACCGGCAGTACAGTAAAACAACTCCTAACGGATTTGGTAATAAAGACCTAGTTTTTCTTAACTAAACCTGCCCTAGCAAAATTCATAAGCTGGTGATAGCTATCTCTGGAGTAGAAAATCTTTATTGAGTTTATGGACAATTTAATATACTTTGTCAAGCTTTGCTGCTTAGTTTCTGTTTATCCAGAGACACTTGGGGCTACCTTTGCTTCTTAAGGGATTAAACTAGCAAGCACTTAGAATCAGATTTTGGGAAGATGGGTGCAGGAGACCTTGTAATTCACTTCAGAAAAATATAATAATGATGAACACTTCAGAAGGAAATGATAGTATTTGACATAATATGTGAAATGCTTTCAAGTTATTTTTTAGTTTTTCTTTAATTTTTAATCCTGGATAAATTAAATGAGGCTTTTGGGGAAAGCATGAGCTGGAATTTATATTGTATTTATATTGCCCCGCCGTCACCGAGGACAGGGCTGTCCAAAGAAGTTGATGCAGCTGCTGAGGCAGAACCGTGACCTGATGCAGCTGCACCTTCGTTACTGCTCTCAGCCGAGGCCAAGAACCAAGTCAGCGGCAAAAGTGGGCATTGGGAGGAGACTCCGCATCTCCCCTCAGTTCTGACCTCCAGAGCGTCAAATCAGCTCTTTGACTCACAGCTCACCACAGACCTCGAAACAGGAGGCAAAGATCTACACCAATTGGCCTTTCACAACTTCTCACCCATCTATTACCTTTCTGTGGCCAGCTTCAGAAAATGGGGGGGAAGCCATTCCAAAGAACACGACCAGGGAAATCACACAGCACTCGGGACTTTTTCCAGACATCAAATTTTTAATGGATGATGTGAAGTAACACAGAAGCAATTCCTGTCCACAGAAAAAAAGATTTCAAATGTTTTTGTCTCAAAGGCAATCACTGGATGTTGAAAATTTCTGCTGCTGAAAGTTACATTAGGTCCTCAACACTGAGCAATCAATATCCCCACAATCTAAACTGTGAAATTACCACCTCGGCAAGGAGAAAATTTTCAGGATTTGCAACTCATCTCAAAACTTCAGTAGAACTGAACCAGCAGAATTTCCCTGAGATGCCATTGTGTTCTGGAACCCCTCAAATACTCACTAAAACAGACTTTACTTTCAGTAGGACAGCTGTTGATGAAAATCTGCGGTAAAACCTATGAGAAGTGGCCATGTGCACGCATCTTCCTTCCCACAGCAGGCACAATCAAATCCTCCTTTGGATGGCCTCAAAGTTGAGCAGCACTCATTGGCACAGCCTCTTCTCCCACAGACAGGCCAGTGAGCAACACGGCAGCGCCAGCCAGATGGGCAAGGACAAGAGAGAGCAGATGCCAACAAGGCTTTGAAGCTGTGCCAAGGGAGGTTTACGCTGGGCGTTGGCAAGAACTTGTGCCCAGAAAGGGCCATTAGATCCTGCAATGGCCTGACAGGGGGCTGCTGGAGTCATCCTTGTGGCAGGTGGGCAAGGCAAGCCAGGCCGCAGCGCTCGGGCCCCGCTCTGCTGGCCATGCTTGCCGCCATGGCTCACAGGTTGGACTCAACATTCTCTCAGGGCTCTCTGAGGCCAGGGCGTTCTGTGCTTCTGTGACATCACAGCCTCTGGCGACGGCACGGTGCCTGGCAACTGTCGCCAGCTGTTGCTGCGCCCCAGAGCCCAGGCAGACCTGCTTGCAGAGAGACGCCCAGAGCCTCTGTGCTGCCGGCAGAGCTCTATGGCTGCTCACGGCTCTTCC
Organism: Cyanistes caeruleus; assembly: GCF_971803275.1. Classification (NCBI taxonomy): domain Eukaryota; kingdom Metazoa; phylum Chordata; class Aves; order Passeriformes; family Paridae; genus Cyanistes; species Cyanistes caeruleus. Next base: position 46,023 of record NW_028256031.1, on the reverse strand, counting down.
TCGCTGCTGCAGCTTTACGTGCTGCTGCTCTTGGCCCATCCCCTCGACCCTTCCAGCAAACTCGAGCAGAGCACGGATGCCTCTCCTATCCTTCCGGAGGATTTCTACCCGGAGGAGACGGACCCTGAGCAGATCCTGTGGGTGTCCTGGGCAGTCCTGCTGGTTGGCGTGCTCATCATAGGCATGGCCATGGGATGGGCCCTTGAGAGAAGATTTCAGAGATGCTGGGGAGAGGTGAGGCGGGGCTGGGGGGTCAGGGAGGCGGGATGGGGCAGACCTTGAGGGCCTCTTGGGCACCCTTTGGCCAATGCCCTGCGGCAGAAGGGGCCTGAGCTCCTGGCTGGGGAATCCGGCCCAGGGGCTGAGCCCCATGGACAGCACCAAGCAGAGGCGGCCAGAGCTCTGCATGCTGCAGCCTCTTCCCCGGGGCAGCCCAGCCCAACTGAGCCCGAGTCTCTGTCTCCGAGGCCAAAGGCAGCCCCACTTTGTGGGTGCCGGCCCCGCTCTGCCCCTCTGCCTCTTCCATGGGGATCCCTGCGCTTTGCCTTGCAGCGGAATCTCCGGAGCCCTTCAGGCCGTGCAGGGCCCCGCCGCCATCGAAGACACGGCTGTCCAAAGAAGTTGATGCAGCTGCTGAGGCACAACCGTGACTTGATGCAGTTGTGCCTTCGCTCTCAGCCGAGACCAACAACCAAGACGGCGGCAAAAGAGGGCATTGGCAGGAGACTCCGCACCTCCCCGCAGCTCTGACCTCCAGTGCGGCACTCTGTCTTCAGAACATTACGGGGAATGTGTGACCAGTGCCCAGCCCAGGCACTGTGACGTTCCCCATCTTAGAAGTTAGCCACACCCCTATTGTTAGTTGTAGGATTCCCCACCACGTTTCCCCCAAGAAGTTGACCTTTCCCTTAGTGTTCAGTTCTAAACAGTTGAAGTATTGAAGTATTTTAGGCTTAAGATTCTTACCCCATAGTCTTCAAGTAACGTTGTAGTGTAGATTTTAGAAGTAGTCAAGTGAATAAAGTTCACGTTTTCTACACATTGCTGTGTCATTTTCTTGATGTTGCACCTGAGACCTGGGGACTCCTTGAGAGATGGGTTTGCATGGCAGCTCCAGACTGCCTGCAATGGAGAGCCCGAGTGCCCCAGCAGGGTTTGCAAGAGTATGGAGGGCAGCGGGAAAGAAGAAGGTGGCCAATATTCACCTGCCTCCACCTTCCAAGGAAGCTTGGAGTCAAACCCTGTCTGCACGTCAGGGGGGACCCTAAAGGCCCCGGCAGGCATCAGGATGGCCCCAGGACGGGGGGCTCGCAGGACTCTGGGGCACCATGAAAGGAGCAGGATCATCCCTGGAATGCTGGGAGAGAAATGCAGAGACGTCTCCCCTGGGATCCAGGCAAGGGCTGAATTCAGGCAGGCAATTAGATCCACAGGCTGCCTGGGCTATGGCAGCTATCAGTCCTGCTTCATAGATTTCTGGGGGGAGTTTATCTATATAGATCTGTATTTAGTTCTTTCTATTTATCCTGTTGACCCTCCAAATAGGATTAGATTTCATTTGCCTACAAAACATCCGTTTTTTGATTTGTAGGAATCAACCATCTGTGCTCCCAGTTTCAATGACTTCTCTCAAATTCATTCTGCATCTTGCTCCTTTACAGCACCATCAAATACCTCTGTTAAATAAAAAGAGTATCAGTGGAAGGACGACAATCTTGTTGCTTTCTGAAGAAAGTTAACTTTGATGACATATCTACTTTTAAAAATCCCATAGGAATAAAACTTACAGATCAGCTTTAGAATTTCAGAAGCTGGTTCAGAAGCTCAACTCTTCCACACCACTTTACTTTTTGGGGACATTCAGCAGCAATAGCAAACAAGCACAGCAAAGAAATGGAAGAAGAAATGCAGATCATCATCAGCAGACCACCTAGCAAAATCCATTTTAAATACAGCTCCAAGTTCTCAAAGAGCAAGTGTGAAGTGTAAATGGAGACACTCACACCAAATTACTACCAGTTGGTACTTTTGGCATTTCCACTGGCTTTCCTCTTCACTTTTTTATCTCTCACCTAAGGGAAGAGAAAAAAACCCAAACAAACACAACCTTTCAGGCAGAGAAAAGATGTGGTTGCTCTTGAAGAAAGCATTTGATTCTGCCTGTAGAAGAACCTGTTGGGAAAAATAGTAGCTTTTAGCAAAATGCCACTGTGCTCTTGCACTTGTTCTACCACTGTGAGAAAGAACAGGCACGTCTGTAAGGCTCCTGCAGCTCACCCTGGCTGAGGGTCATTGACCACTTATCACTGCAGGGGTCACTGGCAATAACGATGGTGGAAAATGTGGAGGGAGCTGGATAAATAAATGCTTGCCATTGCCTTAGCAGAAAAAAACCCCATCAAAAACAACCCACCCTCAAAACAAAGCAATGAAAATAGTTTGCCTCTGAATGAAAAGAACTTCAATTAACCATATGATGTCTGCTTTTGGTTCAGCATTCATCAATCTGAATTTGAATATGCATAGGGTAATTCAAGGTAACTGAAGCTTAAAGATCATGTCTATTTACTTGTGCATAGCCTATACTGAAGCACATTAGAAAGCCGTGTTTTGCTTGAAATCTGCGCGGTATTAACTTCATTCCCTCTTATACTCACTAGGTAATTAAATACATGAAGAAACAGATTTTTTTTTTTTATTAAGAATGCATTATAAATTAGGAAGGCATGGCTTTATCAGTCTGCTGATACCAACATTACTCAGCTAAGTTGAAAGTATTAACACAAGAACTTGATGACAGAAGCAATGTTCATCAGAGCCTCAACAATAAAGTTGCAGTTCCAAGTTTTTCAGATGTCCTACACTTGCTAAGGCATCTCCAGAAAGAAGAGTCACCAGAAAATAGCAGCGGAAATTTGAAACCCATTTCTCTTTTGTTTTTTTTTTTTTTTTCAGGACTTTCTTGTGGGCAACAGAAAACTCCTAATATGTGGAATGAAATGTAGTTTTTATGCCAGAGTCATGAGTCATCCCCTCAGTTCCAACCTGATCCAATGGTCACTTGAATCTTGGAAAGGGTCAAATCAGCAATATGAAATTTCAATTGTATTCATGAAAGTAGCTCTTTTTTCTCCATTCCCCTCCCTCTCCCAAATATATCAACACCAAGTGAGAAAGGCTCGATTAGAAAGATAATTATTACAGAATTAAACATGGACATAGCTAGTTTGCTACAAGTTCCAGCAGATAGAGAAACGAGAGCAGAATCAGAGGTTATCAAACTCAATATAAAATCCAGCTCATGCTTTCCCCAAAAGCCTCGTTTAATTTATCCAGGATTAAAAATAAAAGAAAAATGAAAAAATCATATAAAAGCATTTCACATAGTATGTCAAATACTATCATTGCCATCTGAAATGTTCATCATTATTATGTTTTCCCATAGTAAATTACAAGGTCTCCTGCACCCATCTTCCCAATATCTGATTCTAAGTGCTTGCTAGTTTAATCCCTTAGGAAGCAAAAGTAGCCCCAAGTGTCTCTGGACAAACAGAAACTAAACAACAAAGCTTGACAACATATATTAAATTGTCAATAAACTCAATAAAGATTTTCCATGCCAGAGATAGCTATCACCAGCTTATGAATTTTGCTAGGGCAGGTTTAGTGAAGAAAAACTAGGTCTTTATTACCAAATCAGTTAGGAGTTGTTTTACTGTACTGCCGGTAGGATGGGAGTATAAACACCATATTCTTCACAGCCTCATCCACAAAGAATTCCACCTTAAAATTAAGGCTGCTTTGGAGTTTGACCAAATGAAAATTCACTCATAAAACAGTGCTGCCAGCATGGTCAGTCTTTGCAATACAAAACTGGGAACTAACAGCCGATTCCTGATCACATCTCCAAGGCTGAGAGTCCAGAACTGTAGTGGTGGCCAGGCCCTCGCTGACTGCCAAACCTCCAGCCATCATCCCTTCCTCTCCCAGGGACAGGCGAGAAAATGAGATCGGCAGAAACTAGAAAGCTTAAGCTAAAATCAAGAAGGTCATTGATGAAACAGACTGTAGTGGTTTAGAAACTAGCACGCGGATTTAGATGAAAAGAAATCTTATTGATCAGCAATTAAAATGAATACTTAATTCTATTATTCTGCATATTATTAGACAGTCTGAGACAGCCAAGCTGACCTCAAGCATGCTGAAGCATCGGGGCCAGGCAGTGCACAGCTTCCCAGGAGCTGATTTACCCATCGTTCTCAAGTGAATTGACCTGCCCAGAGCCCCACAGTAGAACTGCTAGGCTGCAAAATAAAAAATGAGTTCTGCTTAAGAGTCAAACTCCAGCACATAGACCATATTAAAGGAAGAATGAAACCTGCAGCATTTGATGGACCTTCAATACCCTGAGGAGATGACAAATACCCCAAGATGAACAAGTTTCCAAAACACAAATCAAAGGACTGATTTTGATGGATAAAATGTTAAATAGGCCTGTGAAGTTGGAGTTGTTAGGTTGCACATGAAAGAAGGGAAAAAAACCACACCCCAACCCTCAAATGCAATTTTAGATCCCTCTTGGAAAATTTGCTTTAAAAAGAGAGGAATAGATACAATCTTCCCCTCACCTGGAGATTTTAATGAATTCAAGCGAGAAAAGAACCTCTTTTGACACCAACCATCCTTAGTAGCAACATTTTGCAGCACGCAATTTGCAAAAGTTAACCTGCCAGGCAATAATACAGAAAAGAAAAATGAAAAGGAGGGCAAGGAAAATCATCTTCTGCTGAAACTGCTCTTCTACAAAAACAAAGTGATATTAAGATTCAGCCCGTGAAGAACACATACCTCAACCATGAGAGAAAAACACAATTCTTAAAAATTTCTTTGCTACATTAGAGATAGAAAATTGACTACAAATCAGGTGTTCAGTACTTGTTGCTTGTTCAGTACTCAGACATCATAATTACTACCACAATATTAGAAGAACAATCCAATAGACATATCCCAGGGATGCATTTTAATTCATTTGCTGGTGCCAGCCATGCTGTGCTTTGGTTCTATCCATCCATCCTGCTGCAAAAAGGTTCAATTGTGTTTTCACCAGCTGAGACAAATCAGCTCTTTGACTCACAGCTCACCACAGACCTCGAAACAGGAGGCAAAGATCTACACCAGTTGGCCTTTCACAACTTCTCACCCATCTATTACCTTTCTGTGGCCAGCTTCAGAAAATGGGGGGGAAGCCATTCCAAAGAACACGACCAAGGAAATCACACAGCACTCGGGACTTTTTCCAGACATCAAATTTTTAATGGATGATGTGAAGTAACACAGAAGCAATTCCTGTCCACAGAAAAAAAGATTTCAAATGTTTTTGTCTCAAAGACAATCACTGGATGTTGAAAATTTCTGCTGCTGAAAGTTACATTAAGTCCTCAACACTGAGCAATCAATATCCCCACAATCTAAACTGTGAAATTACCACCTCGGCAAGGAGAAAATTTTCAGGATTTGCAACTCATCTCAAAACTTCAGTAGAACTGAACCAGCAGAATTTCCCTGAGATGCCATTGTGTTCTGGAACCCCTCAAATACTCACTAAAACAGACTTTACTTTCAGTAGGACAGCTGTTGATGAAAATCTGCGGTAAAACCTATGGGAAGTGGCCATGTGCACGCATCTTCCTTCCCACAGCAGGCACAATCAAATCCTCCTTTGAATGGCCTCAAAGTTGAGCAGCACTCATTGGCACAGCCTCTTCTCCCACAGACAGGCCAGTGAGCAACACGGCAGCGCCAGCCAGATGGGCAAGGACAAGAGAGAGCAGATGCCAACAAGGCTTTGAAGCTGTGCCAAGGGAGGTTTACGCTGGGCGTTGGCAAGAACTTGTGCCCAGAAAGGGCCATTAGATCCTGCAATGGCCTGACAGGGGGCTGCTGGAGTCATCCTTGTGGCAGGTGGGCAAGGCAAGCCAGGCCGCAGCGCTCGGGCCCCGCTCTGCTGGCCATGCTTGCCGCCATGGCTCACAGGTTGGACTCAACATTCTCTCAGGGCTCTCTGAGGCCAGGGCGTTCTGTGCTTCTGTGACATCACAGCCTCTGGCGACGGCACGGTGCCTGGCAACTGTCGCCAGCTGTTGCTGCGCCCCAGAGCCCAGGCAGACCTGCTTGCAGAGAGACGCCCAGAGCCTCTGTGCTGCCGGCAGAGCTCTATGGCTGCTCACGGCTCTTCCTCGCTGCTGCAGCTTTACGTGCTGCTGCTCTTGGCCCATCCCCTCGACCCTTCCAGCAAACTCGAGCAGAGCACGGATGCCTCTCCTATCCTTCCGGAGGATTTCTACCCGGAGGAGACGGACCCTGAGCAGATCCTGTGGGTGTCCTGGGCAGTCCTGCTGGTTGGCGTGCTCATCATAGGCATGGCCATGGGATGGGCCCTTGAGAGAAGATTTCAGAGATGCTGGGGAGAGGTGAGGCGGGGCTGGGGGGTCAGGGAGGCGGGATGGGGCAGACCTTGAGGGCCTCTTGGGCACCCTTTGGCCAATGCCCTGCGGCAGAAGGGGCCTGAGCTCCTGGCTGGGGAATCCGGCCCAGGGGCTGAGCCCCATGGACAGCACCAAGCAGAGGCGGCCAGAGCTCTGCATGCTGCAGCCTCTTCCCCGGGGCAGCCCAGCCCAACTGAGCCCGAGTCTCTGTCTCCGAGGCCAAAGGCAGCCCCACTTTGTGGGTGCCGGCCCCGCTCTGCCCCTCTGCCTCTTCCATGGGGATCCCTGCGCTTTGCCTTGCAGCGGAATCTCCGGAGCCCTTCAGGCCGTGCAGGGCCCCGCCGCCATCGAAGACACGGCTGTCCAAAGAAGTTGATGCAGCTGCTGAGGCACAACCGTGACTTGATGCGGTTGTGCCTTCGCTCTCAGCCGAGACCAACAACCAAGACGGCGGCAAAAGAGGGCATTGGCAGGAGACTCCGCACCTCCCCGCAGCTCTGACCTCCAGCGTGGCACTCCGAATTCATAACCTTACGGGGAATGTGTGACCAGTGCCCAGCCCAGGCACTGCGACTTTCCCCATCTTAGAAGTTAGCCACACCCCTATTGTTAGTTGTAGGATTCCCCACCACGTTTCCCCCAAGAAGTTGACCTTTCCCTTAGTGTTCAGTTCTAAACAGTTGAAGTATTGAAGTATTTTAGGCTTAAGATTCTTACCCCATAGTCTTCAAGTAACGTTGTAGTGTAGATTTTAGAAGTAGTCAAGTGAATAAAGTTCACGTTTTCTACACGTTGCTGTGTCATTGTCTTGATGTTGCACCTGAGACCTGGGGACTCCTTGAGAGATGGGTTTGCATGGCAGCTCCAGACTGCCTGCAATGGAGAGCCCGAGTGCCCCAGCAGGGTTTGCAAGAGTATGGAGGGCAGCGGGAAAGAAGAAGGTGGCCAATATTCACCTGCCTCCACCTTCCAAGGAAGCTTGGAGTCAAACCCTGTCTGCACGTCAGGGGGGACCCTAAAGGCCCCGGCAGGCATCAGGATGGCCCCAGGACGGGGGGCTCGCAGGACTCTGGGGCACCATGAAAGGAGCAGGATCATCCCTGGAATGCTGGGAGAGAAATGCAGAGACGTCTCCCCTGGGATCCAGGCAAGGGCTGAATTCAGGCAGGCAATTAGATCCACAGGCTGCCTGGGCTATGGCAGCTATCAGTCCTGCTTCATAGATTTCTGGGGGGAGTTTATCTATATAGATCTGTATTTAGTTCTTTCTATTTATCCTGTTGACCCTCCAAATAGGATTAGATTTCATTTGCCTACAAAACATCCGTTTTTTGATTTGTAGGAATCAACCATCTGTGCTCCCAGTTTCAATGACTTCTCTCAAATTCATTCTGCATCTTGCTCCTTTACAGCACCATCAAATACCTCTGTTAAATAAAAAGAGTATCAGTGGAAGGACGACAGTCTTGTTGCTTTCTGAAGAAAGTTAACTTTGATGACATATCTACTTTTAAAAATCCCATAGGAATAAAACTTACAGATCAGCTTTAGAATTTCAGAAGCTGGTTCCTCAACTCTTCCACACCACTTTACTTTTTGGGGACATTCAGCAGCAATAGCAAACAAGCACAGCAAAGAAATGGAAGAAGAAATGCAGATCATCAGCAGCAGACCACCTAGCAAAATCCATTTTAAATACAGCTCCAAGTTCTCAAAGAGCAAGTGTGAAGTGTAAATGGAGACACTCACACCAAATTACTACCAGTTGGTACTTTTGGCATTTCCACTGGCTTTCCTCTTCACTTTTTTATCTCTCACCTAAGGGAAGAGAAAAAAACCCAAACAAACACAACCTTTCAGGCAGAGAAAAGATGTGGTTGCTCTTGAAGAAAGCATTTGATTCTGCCTGTAGAAGAACCTGTTGGGAAAAATAGTAGCTTTTAGCAAAATGCCACTGTGCTCTTGCACTTGTTCTACCACTGTGAGAAAGAACAGGCACGTCTGTAAGGCTCCTGCAGCTCACCCTGGCTGAGGGTCATTGACCACTTATCACTGCAGGGGTCACTGGTAATAACGATGGTGGAAAATGTGGAGGGAGCTGGATAAATAAATGCTTGCCATTGCCTTAGCAGAAAAAAACCCCATCAAAACCAACCCACCCTCAAAACAAAGCAATGAAAATAGTTTGCCTCTGAATGAAAAGAACTTCAATTAACCATATGATGTCTGCTTTTGGTTCAGCATTCATCAATCTGAATTTGAATATGCATAGGGTAATTCAAGATAACTGAAGCTTAAAGATCATGTCTATTTACTTGTGCATAGCCTATACTGAAGCACATTAGAAAGCCGTGTTTTGCTTGAAATCTGCGCGGTATTAACTTCATTCCCTCTTATACTCACTAGGTAATTAAATACATGAAGAAACAGATTTTTTTTTTTTATTAAGAATGCATTATAAATTAGGAAGGCATGGCTTTATCAGTCTGCTGATACCAACATTACTCAGCTAATTTGAAAGTATTAACACAAGAACTTGATGACAGAAGCAATGTTCATCAGAGCCTCAACAATAAAGTTGCAGTTCCAAGTTTTTCAGATGTCCTACACTTGCTAAGGCATCTCCAGAAAGAGGAGACGACTGAAAATAGCAGAGGAAATTTGAAACCCATTTCTCTTTTGGTTTTTTTTTTTTCAGAACTTTCTTGTGGGCAACAGAAAACTCCTAATATGTGGAATGAAATGTAGTTTTTTTGCCTGAGTCATGAGTCATCCCCTCAGTTCCAACCTGATCCAGTGGTCACTTGAATCTTGGAAAGGGTCAAATCAGCAATATGAAATTTCAATTGTATTCATGAAAGTAGCTCTTTTTTCTCCATTCCCCTCCCTCTCCCAAATATATCAACACCAAGTGAGAAAGGCTCAATTTGAAAGATAATTATTACAGAATTAAACATGGACATAGCTAGTTTGCTACAAGTTCCAGCAGATAGAGAAACGAGAGCAGAATCAGAGGTTATCAAACTCAATATAAAATCCAGCTCATGCTTTCCCCAAAAGCCTCGTTTAATTTATCCAGGATTAAAAATAAAAGAAAAATGAAAAAATCATATAAAAGCATTTCACATAGTATGTCAAATACTATCATTGCCATCTGAAATGTTCATCATTATTATGTTTTCCCATAGTAAATTACAAGGTCTCCTGCACCCATCTTCCCAAAATCTGATTCTAAGTGCTTGCTAGTTTAATCCCTTAGGAAGCAAAGGTAGCCCCAAGTGTCTCTGGACAAACAGAAACTAAACAACAAAGCTTGACAACATATATTAAATTGTCAATAAACTCAATAAAGATTTTCCACGCCAGAGATAGCTATCACCAGCTTATGAATTTTGCTAGGGCAGGTTTAGTGAAGAAAAACTAGGTCTTTATTACCAAATCCGTTAGGAGTTGTTCTACTGTACTGCCGGTAGGATGGGAGTATAAACACCATGTTCTTCACAGCCTCATCCACAAAGAATTCCACCTTAAAATTAAGGCTGCTTTGGAGTTTGACCAAATGAAAATTCACTCATAAAACACAGTGCTGGCAGCATGGTCAGTCTTTGCAATACAAAACTGGGAACTAACAGCCAATTCCTGATCACATCTCCAAGGCTGAGAGTCCAGAACTGTAGTGGTGGCCAGGCCCTCGCTGACTGCCAAACCTCCAGCCATCATCCCTTCCTCTCCCAGGGACAGGCGAGAAAATGAGATCGGCAGAAACTAGAAAGCTTAAGCTAAAATCAAGAAGGTCATTGATGAAACAGACAGTAGTGGTTTAGAAACTAGCACGCAGACTTAGCTGAAAACAAATCTTATTGATCAGCAATTAAAATGAATACTGAATTCTATTATTCTGCATATTATTAGACAGTCGGAGACAGCCAAGCTGACCTCAAGCATGCTGAAGCATCGGGGCCAGGCAGTGCACATCTTCCCAGGAGCTGATTTACCCATCGTTCTCAAGTGAATTGACAATTCACAATGCCCAGAGCCCTACAGTAGAACTGCTAGGCTGCAAAATAAACAATTAGCTCTGCTTAAGAGTCAAACTCCAGCACATAGACCATATTAAAGGAAGAATGAAACCTGCAGCATTTGATGGACCTTCAATACCCTGAGGAGATGACAAATACCCCAAGATGAACAAGTTTCCAAAACACAAATCAAAGGACTGATTTTGATGGATAAAATGTTAAATAGGCCTGTGAAGTTGGAGTTGTTAGGTTGCACATGAAAGAAGGGAAAAAACCACACCCCAACCCTCAAATGCAATTTTAGATCCCTCTTGGAAAATTTGCTTTAAAAAGAGAGGAATAGATACAATCTTCCCCTCACCTGGAGATTTTAATGAATTCAAGCCTTTTCAAATCTGTCAAGAAAGCCCTACCACAGTCCCCGTCAAACAACATTTTCTTTCATTTTTTTCTTCTCATTACTACTTCAGAGCAGTCTAAATAACAGCAAATAAGGAAATTCAAGTTGCAATTCAAACACTAAGCTCTGGAGTCCTACATTGCCTTCAAACACCTGTATGAAACACTAACTTCATGCTTAATGCTCTCCAATACATAGAAGCCATTTATTTGCATATCCTTTGGCTGCTAAAGCTGTAACTTGCATTTCTATCAGCAGATGGGCCTGATTCTCACCTTCCCCTGATACACATGAGCAGTGTGGGCCCTGACTTTCTGGGCAGCTCACACTTCCTTGATTCAAACTCTTGACTTTGCTCTGTGTAACACGGCCCTTCCTGAATCCAGCCTAAGGTACGAAGCAGCCACACACCTTCTGAAGTTTCCATTATTGATATCTGCCTCTCCCCATTAGAATGCTTTGCAAAAACAATTAAGATCCAATGTTGCCCGTGTCTGCTGCAAGGAGGAGCTCTCTGGCTTTTTTACTCCTATTTTTAGAACATTCTCTTTCTAAGGTCATGACAGCTGGGTACAAATCCAGAGCAACACCTTGAAGCATTAACAAACAGAAGCAACAGAAAACAGAAGCTGCTGCATTTCCTGCGGCCATTTGAGGGTGCAATTGCAAGTGTGAAAATATTGCAGTTCTGTCATTCAGTAAGAAGTACACGTTCCAAAGGAAATCCATTCAAAGCAGATTATACAGCATAGATTTGTTATCCATTTTAAATTGTTACTGGAAGCCAAAGAAAGATTTCTTTGGGAGCCTCACAGGTTTTTCTTCAGAATTTATAATGGAACAGTTACTCTGCTTTAAATTTAAGTGTTTTTTTTCCCCAACAGTTTCATCTACCTCCTCACCAAGCTGATACAGAATAGAGGAGCACAGATAGTGGGAGGAACAGATTTGGAATTCCACAAATGGACTTCTCATGTGGCTAGAACTGATATTTCCAGCTCTGTGGGCTTAGAGCATCCATCCAATGTCCTGCCAGTCCAGCACTTTTGATGGTATTTGCAGCCACTGGTTCCACAGAAGTTAGATCAATGCGCTTCTCCTTGGATGTCATGTGGCTGCTGCAAGTGCAACAATGGAGCCACCAATTTCCATTTGCAAGGTCAGGATTACAAATTTAAAACCTTACTGTTACAAGATGTAAAGGCTCTCCAATCCTGCTGTAAACAAGAGCTTTTAAGACACTTAACTCTTCCAACTTCAGCTTGCTTCCAACTTTATGGTATTTGCTTTTTTAGATAATAAAGGATTGTCTGTAGATTACTGTGGATTAAAATTATAACTGCAGACCTGAGTATTGGTCTCAAGTTTGATGGTATGAGGAAGTTGATGGTCTTCTTATCCATCCCTGGAATCACCCTGATGCACTGTCTCAACTATCTCCCAGAGGTATTTATTTTTTTCAACATGGATTATCTATTTTATGAAGTTTGGAACAGGGAGAATGGCTGCCTTCCATACAAATCAAACAGGTTGGATTTTCAAGTGATTCGAATTGTATCAAAGTCTTCAGACCCAAATAGGTGTAGCTTCTGTGAAATACAGAAGCCCTTATGAAAGGCTCACTCAGAAGGTGTCAATAGAATAAATAATTTAAGAATATTAATAATAAAAAATTATTAAATTAAAGAATTTAATAATAAAAAATATGAAGAAGGACAAGGGCTTCATTCCCTAACTCTGCAGAATTCCATCCAAGTAGAATCTCACTCACTTTACAATGAAAGGAAAATAGTTTAGTGGTGGTGGCAGGGACAAGGCGAGGATAGACGGTGCCAGGGAGGATTCTACACTTAGAGATGCTGAGTATCCAGCCAAGAGACAGAAATTCATAGCAGAATAAGCTTCTACAAACTGAAAATACGCTTGGCTCAGGTAGGTTTCAGGCCACAACTTTGATTCTCCAGAGGCAAAAGTAAAGAACAGTTCAGTCCTTTTTCCTCCCCAACTCATTCCTAAGTCCGCTCCTGCACAGTTTGTAAAAGAAAAAAAGAGTCTCATTCAGAACAAGGACGTAGGACCTTTTCCCCCTGTTGCAATTAATGTGAAAAAAAATAAAGAAAAATACCTGCTCCGCATCTTGTGTTTATCTGCCATTTTAAACCAAATTCTGAGCTCATCTCTTCTCAGAGGTACTTCCTTTCTAAATTTTACTTTTATTTTTTGGGTCCAAAAAGTATTACTACAAGTAAACTTCCCCTTGAACAGCCTGCCAGAGAAGAAGAAACAGCAGTGTTTGCTATCTGCCACCAAATTTTACATCCTGTCCTATAATCTTATTTTCATAAGCTGAAAGTCATTGGGGAAGGCAGAGAGAGATCTACATTTGTGCATCCTAGCAGGATGCTGTGCTGGAAAATATCTCTACCGAGTGTTCTTGGGTTAGTGGATCCAAATGACTTGATAGTACTGAGGGTCTGCACTCATTTGTACTAAATGGATGTAGGGACATTGCCATTGGAAATACAAATTTACAAAGGGACTGTCCCATAGGCTTGTATGAGTAGTTCTAGTTTAGGGGCATTATCCGATGATATGACTGACGATATCATATGGTCTCTGTGTTACCAACACAGCCCTACAGCCTTGGAATAAAGTTTCTAACAATAAAATACCTGGCATGCAATATGGAATGGTGGCCAAAAAGAAAATTAATGTCATCAAAGTTAAGGACCCTAGCAACATTTTAAGAGAAGTCTTATGAAGATGAAATTCTCTATTTCAGCTCATTATGTGTTGATCTATTTTATATATTAGTAAGGGCCTGTCTGCACAAACCAGTCTTTGAAATACGTCGTGATATTAAAGGCTAAAGTCCTTGAAACCTTCCTGCAGGAGAGAGAGTAAAGCAAAACAATATCCGTGTGTACAGGACAAAAAATGTAAACCTGTGTGCATTAGCCAATAGTAGCTTGCTTAGCCCACAGACCCTGTAAAACCCCATATAAGTGTGCAAAAGGTAGAAATAAAAGGCGTTCACGTTTACTTCTGTGAAGGCTGGTGAATAGCTGGTGGTCTCGCAATAATTTTGTGGCATTTTGAGAAAATTTTAATAATTTTGTGGGATTTTCCTTGAATTTTATAGGATTTTTTTGGAATGTTGTGGAATTTTATAAGATTTTGTGGAATTTTGAGAACACTTGAGTAATTTTGAAAGATTTTTCATTTATTGTGTGGAAATTTGTACAGATTTTGTGGGATATTTCTAGAATTTGGAAGGATTTTGAGAAGATTTCAGGAATTTTGCGGGACTTTTTCGTGAAATTTTTGGATTATTGTGGAATTTTTTGGAATATTGAGGAGACATGAAGAATTTTGATGGATTTTTCCTAGATTGTGTGGCAAGTTGTCAAGATTTTGTGGGACGTTTCTGGAATTTGTTAGGGTTTTGAGAAGAGTTTGGGAATTACGTGTGATTTTTGTGGATTTTATGGGATTTTGAAGAGACTTTAAGAATTTTGATGGATTTTTCCTAGATTGTGGGGAAAGTTGTCAAGATTTTGTGGGATGTTTCTGGAATTTGATAGGGTTTTGGGAAGATTTCGGGAATTTTGTGGGATGTTTCTGAAATTTTGTGAGATGTTTCTGGAATTTGGTAGGATTTTGAGGAGACATGAATAATTTTGATGGATTTTTCCTAGATTGTGTGGAAAGTTGTCAAGATTTTGTGGGATGTTTCTGGAATTTGATAGGGTTTTGAGAAGATTTTGGGAATTTTGTGGGATGTTTCTGGAAATTTGAGGGATATTGAGGAGACATGAAGAATTTTGAGGCGTTTTTCCTAGATTGTGTGTTAAGTTCTCAAGATTTTGTGGGATGTTTGTGGAATTTTGTATAGTTTTGAGATGATTTCGGGAATTTTGTGAGATGTTTCTGGAATTTCATGTGATGTTTGTGGAATTTTGAGGGGTTTTGAGTTGACTTGAACAATTTTGAGGGATTTTTCTTAGATTGTGTGGAAAGTTGTCAAGATTTTGTGGGATGTTTCTGGAATTTTGTGGGATTTTTTTGTGGAATTTTGAGGGATAGTGAGGAGATATAAAGAACTTTGATACATTTCTCCTAGATTGTGTAGAAAGCTGTGTAGATTTTGTGGGATGTTACTGGAATTTCGAAGGGTTTTGAGAAGATTTCGCAAGTTTTGTGGGATGTTTTTGGAATTTTGAGGGTTATTGAGGAGACATGAAGAATTTTGATGGATTTTTCCTAGATTGTGTGAAAAGTTGCCAAGATTTTGTGGGTTGTTACTGGAATTTTATGGGGCTTTGAGAAAATTTCGGGAATTTTCCGGGATGTTTCTGAAATTTTATCGGGTTTTGAGAAGATTTGGGGAATTTTGTGGGATGTTTCTGAAATTTTGTTGGGTTTTCAGAAGGTTTAAAGGGATTTGTGGGATGTTTGAAAAATTTTGTGGGATTTTCTGGAATTTTGTGTGATTTTTGTGGAATTTTGAGGGATTTTGAAGAGACATGAAGAATTTTGATGGATTTTTCCTGGATTATATGGAACGTTGTCAAGATTTTGTGGGATGCTTCTGGAATTTGGTAGTGTTTTGAGAAGATTTCGGGAATTTTCTGGGGTGTTTCTGGAATTTTGTTTGATATGGAGCTGACTTGAAGAATTTTGAAAGATTTTTCAGATTCTGTGGAATGCTTTCAATATTTTGTGGGATGTTTTTGGAATTTGGTAGGATTTTGAGGAGACATGAATAATTTTGATGGATTTTTCCTAGATTGTGTGGAAAGTTTTCTTTTTTTTGTAAGATGTCTTAGGAATGTCGTAGGGTTTTGATAAGGTTTTGGGATTTTATGGGATGTTTCTGGAATTTTGTGGGATTTTGAGGAGACATGAATAATTTTGATGGATTTTTCCTAGATTGTGTGGAAAGTTGTCGAGATTTTGTGGAATGTTTCTGGAATCTGGTAGAGTTTTTGGAAGATTTTGGGAATATTTTGGGATGTTTCAGGAATTTTGTGGGATTTTTTGTGGGAATTTTGTGGGATATTGAGGAGACATGAATAATTTTGATGGATTTTTTCAAGATTGTGTGGAAAGTTGTCAAGATTTTGTGGGATGTTTCTGGAAATTTGGTAGGGTTTTGAGAGGTTTTTGGGAATTTTGTGGGATCTTTCTCGAATTTGGTAGGGTTTTGAGAAGATTTCGGAAATTTTGTGGGATGTTTCTGGAATTTTGTGGGATTTTTTGTGTAATTCTGTGGGATTTTGAGAAAATTTTAATAATTTTGCAAGATTTTTCCGGAATTTTGTGGCATTTCTTTGTAATGTTCTGGGATGTTGAGGACACTTGAACAATTTTGAGGGACTTTTCTTAGTTTGTGTGGAAATTTGTGGAGATTTTGTAGGATGTTTCTGGAATTTTGTGGCATTTTTTTGGAAATTTGAGGGATTTTGAAGAGACATGAAGAATTTGGATGGATTTTTCCTAGATTGTGTGGATAGTTGTCAAGATTTTTTGAGATGTTTCTGGAATTTGGTAGGGTTTTGAGATGATTTCGAGAATTTTGTGGGATCTTTCTGGAATTTCATGTGATTTTGTGGAATTTTGAAGGATTTTGAGGAGACATGAAGAATTTTGAGGGATTTTTCCTAGACTGTGTGGAAAGTTGTCAAGATTTTGTGGGATGTCTCTGGAATTTGGTAGGGTTTTGAGAAGGTTTTGGGAATTTTGTGGGATGTTTCCTGAAATTTTTGGGATGCTTTTGGAATTTTGAAGGATTTTGAGGAGACATGAAGAATTTTGAGGGATTTTTCTGAGATTGTGTGGAAAGTTGTGAAGATTTTGTGGGATGTTTCTGGGATTTGGTAGGTGTAAGAGACGGTCTGAAGATTCCCTCATCTGTCTCACAACCGTCTCAAGGACAGAGACTGAGACCCTGAATATCACAAGGGACTTGGTTTGGGGCTTTGGGCCTAGCTGAGATGGATGTTTGCTCAGTGATTGCTTGCAGGAGGTTGCACGGTACACTGCCCTCGTTCCTGCTGGTGAACAGAGGCTTGGTAACCTGCGCAACGAGTTCTCCAGGACTCATGGCTCTCGTTCCTGCTGGTGAGCAGAGGCTTGTGCGTGGTACCCTGTGCAATGGGTTTTCCACGACACCTTGCCCTCGTTCCTGCTGGTGAGCAAAGACTTGCAAGACATGGATCGCTCTGTACCCTACACCTGCTCCCCACGCAATGGAATTCATCACAATGATCATCAATCTCCTCTGGCTTTGGCCCTGCGCCCCTCGCTTTGCAGAAGACTATAAAATTATACCCCAAACTTACCTTCCTTTGAGATCTCCCCAACGGACAGAAGACTCTGCATCGTTGGACGGCTGAGTGGACTTTGACGTTGGTAGCTCTAATCCCCTTACTCTCTTTTCCTTATGCTTTGCTTTCTCCTTTCTCTCCCTCTATCGCATATTAGTGCTGATGAACACTCCATAAAGTGTGTTTTGCTGTTTAAGTCCTTGCTTTGCTGATAATCTTTTGTACTCTAAGACCGACTAAAAGAACCACATCACGAATCCCACCTTGCGGATCGTGACAGGGAGCTGCATCCAGATTATTTCATGTGAATCCCCTGAGTTGTCCAGCTGCCTCTGTGCCCCGTCCTCGGGAGTTTGTGGCCCAGGCACGACGTGCAAGAGCTGTGGCACACCATGGGTAAATGAAACTAAGTGGTAAGGCTGACATGCCAAAGCAGCATTTTCTAGGCACAGCTCCTAGGAAACTTCACAGGGAATTGCATACAATATTTGTGGCATTAGAAAGTGTTATAATTCACTGCTCTTATATGACCACCAGCTGCTAGCTTAAACCTACTACAATTTCTGCTCTAGAACAACCAAGCTGAAAGGTAGAATTAAACTCCTTGTGATGGTAATCCCCTTTTTCATATATTTGCACAATATCTAGTGCAGTGGGGCACTAATAACAATAGGAAGTTTTAGCTTTTAATTTTAACCTTCAGTCTGTCTGGGTTAGCATTTGCCTTTAAGGTGACTTAACATTTTGCATGTAATTACAGTCTCTGGATCTTTGAAAAGAGCTGTTTCTCTTGAGTTTTCTGAGTGGAATAAAATACATTTATTAGCCTGTGACCTTTTTTAAATCCCTCTCCCATATGGTATTCATGTGGCATCACATATAACAATGTAGGATAATAACCTGCATAAGATGGGCTATCATGAATATTGATGAACAGGGTAATTAAGATCTCTGTGTATGGTGCATGACTACATATGGGCAACCTATTGATGCAATTTCTTAAGATTAAATCAAAATAATAGACGATAAATATAAGAGTTCTACTGGCTTATCTGATATTTCAATCCATTTCATGTTTGGGGAGAACTGAAATATTAATAAGCAGAAAGATCTGTTATTCAAATTAATTCTAGCAGGAAAGAAAACAATTTCGCCCTTTTTTTCTTTACCTGTTGACTTGTGGGACGGATGACAAGCTGATATGTTTCCCTGGAGGCTAACATCTCATGTTCCAGAATACAGGCTTTCATTAAAAAATGATGACTTGTGAGGAGATGTTCATATTCATGTGAACACAGTGCAGGTGCTCATCTTCTCTAGTGCCTACAGAGAGCCTGAAACAACCAGTGTGACAAACAAAGCACAGCTGAAACAGCCGACAGCAACTCCAGCATCAGTGATGAGGATTTATTCGTGTTCTTGTTGGGTTTGATCTCCCAGCACTATAAAAACTCCGGGGTCACTGATGGATAGATGCTCTGAATCCTCCATCAAGGCCGGTCCAGCACCGTGATGAGCAATGTGTGATGGTCACTCAAGCTCCATCTCTAAGTTAACCACACTTTTTGCCCTCACTGCTCACAGAATGCGTCTGCTTCACTCTGGTGATTTAAGGGCTTCTTCTAATTTCCATCCTAACTTTCTGCACCAATTTTACCCAATTGTTATTATGCCAAAAATCTCTTTTTCTTAAATAGTTGTGAGCTACCACTGCATATTAATGTCTCCCCCTTGAGTGCTGCAGCTATATCAGCTCTCAACCTTCACCTCGACTATCATGCTGTGTATTCACCTGATCATGGGGACAGCTCTTCTTTCCACCTCTTCCGCTCGGAATCACTTTCTCCAAACTTTAATCAGCCTTCCAAGTGAGGGTGTACCTCAGCCATATGAACAAGCATCAACACTTCCATACATCCACCTCTTCTTTTCCTGTCTGAAAACTTCTTGCAGTATTTTCCAGACAACTCACTTTGGCTGCTGACAGACAATCCCTAACTTTGACTGGTCCCCACGTCCTTTCTCACCTCAGTGATTGCCAGCTGATGAGCTCTCAGTTTGGAGCAGACAGTGCTATCATTGATCCTGCAGCATTACCTTGCATGCTGAGTAGCCTCCCTCTGCAAACTCCTCTGGTTCTTGCTCTTTGTTTGTTGCCACAGGGAAGCGGGGCTGTGCTTTAGGTGCTGCGTGTTCAGGAGCACACAAGGCAGGGGGGATTTTTTATACAGGAGAAAGTGAAGGGTGTGAGGAAGTTGAAGGCAGTGCTAAAGCATTCGTTTTTTTTTTTTTAAGAAAAAAAAATCAGCTAAATTACCCATTTTCTTCAGAGTTACTTCTGCCAAGGGAAAGGAAAGATGAAACTGTGATGATTTTTCCAGCTGACTGTGAATGACATTCTGCTTTGGGAAGTGTTTGGATTACTGCTTACCTGAAGTGCTGGATATGGCAGCATGTTTTCCCTCTTTGCAATGTACAAGACTATTTTAGAACTTCTCTTTTGTTATTGGTGTGGAAAACAAATGGATTTTAGGGTAATAATACAGATTCTTAACTCTATTTTATTACATATTCTAAAATCAATTTTTAACAGAAGTTTTAATTATACATTACTTTCTTTAAAAGGGCAGAGGTACTTCAGATTGTTGATTGTGCTTGCAGAGACTTGGTTTCTTTTTCATTTTCTATCCCCATTATCCCTTTCCTGTAACCAATTTCAGTATTGCTAAGGAGCTTTCACTCAAATTGACAAACATTCGTAAAAACTCACTAAAATTAATACATTCTGAATCAATGCTGCTATTATTTATTTTTTTTTGTATATTTATTAACTTGGAACCTCTGACCCTGATATAATGGGAAGGAAGAGTCTTTTCTCTCTTTTCATAAGCAAATTTCTTGGTAAATTGCAGCAGAAAATGCTCAGTCCTCCTCATTAATGGATCTGTTTTACACTTCACATGGCATGACTTGAGCAGTAAAGGGTGGGTTTGCAGCTTACACCACACACACCTAATGAATTCCTGAGCTGCTTGAATTGCAGAGCTGCCCATTTGATCATCGTGCAAAGATGACAGTGGTCTCGATACCCTGATTAACGTGGAACAAAATATATTTATAACAATAGTTTATTCTAAGCCTGGAGATAAAACTGCCTTTCTGCTGCCAAGCAGTCAGCACCCACGGCATGCAATTAGCAACTTCCTTCCACTGCTTTGAAAGACATTACTATCATGTATGCAGATAGTGGGATTTTTTAGGCTAAGTTATTGAAAATTAAATAGAAAGTTGTGAAAAGGAACAATAAATGGGTTTTCCATCTGAAAGCCAGTGGCTTTATAGGGAAAATCCGTAAGTGTGGCTGGTTTCCTGTATTGTTTGTTACAGAATAGTCATGACACACTTCACAAGTGAAGGGTATTGTAATCACAGTAATGGAAAAATGTAGCTCAGTTGTAAACTTGAACAGTGTTGGGGTTTTTTTGTTTCTGAGATAGCCTCTTAGCTGATTACATTTTTGACCACAAGCATTTCTTAAATGTTAGGCCACATTTTTCTCCTCATTATATAGATGAAACTTGTAAAGAAAACCTTTTCCAGTTTCACAAGTTTCTGATTAATCCAAAGAGCATTATAAATCTACAATAAGTTTGCCTTTTGACTAGCAGCGTTTGTAATAGCTTTAAAAAAGTAATCATTAAATGACTAATAACAAGCAATTGCCTTGATGCTCCTTGTTTTCAAATACCTATCTCAATTTAATGTCTTCCTGCAAGAAATTGTCAACAAAAATAATACAAATAAAAATGAGTGTTTGGTTAAAAGATGTCTCTAAACTTTGAAGTGGCAGGACTGGAAGAAGTATTTCTTTTATTAATGGAAAAGTGTTGCTATTACAAGTAACGCTCCAAACGATGACGACCCTTCTGACATGTAGTGTAATCAGTCTGTACATGGTATGAGCAACCTGTGCTGGGAGTTGGAGTAATGATCACCGTACCAAAAATAACCAAAATTTGGCACAGGTTTCAGTAGGACCAGGCGTTCATTTGCAGATGTAGAGCCATGCAGGGCTTAGAACCATTTCTTGCAGCAATTGCCTGAAAGTGCTAAGACCCTGAGACAGAGTGGGATTCAGTTCATTTGAGGAAGAGAGATTGCTGATGGTGCAGAAGGATGTGGAACAGGTGAAGACTTGAGCTGGAAGCAAAACATGAATGGGAAAGGGAGCATTTGTGTGTAGAGGCCGGCAGTGAGAAAGGCAGAAAGCTGAGTCCTTAGTTCACGGTGGAGTCTAGCAGTTGTCTAGATGTGCCTCTGGTTTGCCTGCAGTTCAGTAGGTTTTCCTCCTCCCTAATTTCTTGTCTGGATTTACTACTCATTTTCCAATTCTTTTGGTCAAGTACTGTGTGCCAGGCAGAAATGCTGGCCAGAAGCACAGTCAGCGGTGTCCTAAGATGTATTGCTCAAAGAACGGCTAAGACATCACTCCCAGTTCACGCTGCATTGACAGCTCAAGAGCAAAGAGCCTGAAAAGTAGAACCAAGGATGATGAAAGCTGTTCATATTCCTGCCAGAAGCGCATGGCGCTGCAGCTGGTGACGCTCTGCGCCACAGCCCTCAGCTGTGAGGTGTCTAGCACATCTCGGTGAGCAACCAAGTGCTTCCGAGGACAAGCGCTCTCCCACACGTTTCTGTCCAGGCTGGCCAGCGATAGCCTAAAAACAGCTGCTCAGAGAGAAGGGTAGGAGAGAAACTGTGAGTTTGAGCTCACAGCTGAGAATTTTAGTCACTTGACTTCCACCCCATGCTTTCTAGCCTGTTCTAAGAAAAGTAGAGTCCCCAGAACAAGACTCTGTCAGGATATTCTCCCAGTGGAGAAGCTTATGTACAGTTAACGTTCTTATCCCCTTTGTAAACCTTGTACCCCTTGTTTACTCCGATGGTTATTAGTAAGGTTAATTACTTACCAGTTTCTGAAGTGTTTTAAAGGTTCTTATGAGACATTCCTGTACCCTTTCCCTTACTTCCTTGCTATTATATAAGAAAGCAGCTCCCATAGAAGCTGTGCCACACTAGAACAAAGAAACTCCCAGGAAGCTGTGCAACTGAGTAGTGTGCAAACAAAGGCATGCAAGGCACCAAAACAACGAGCTAAGAGAGGAATAAAAGGACAAGGAAACATATTCTAGCAAGCTATGATGAAAGATCATCTCCCTGCATCACCTAAACCTGCTTAGAAACCATCTTCCTGCATCACCATGACCTAAAGAGGACAGGAATGGCCTGACACCCCTAGACAGTGAACCTGAACAAGAGGCCTCCTGGCTACTTTCCTGAGGATGGAAGCCCCAGCTCTGCAGTGTGTGCTGCAAAGCTGAATTGTGTCTCCTCCTTGGAGCTGACAGTGTGGGAATGGCTGTGGTGCAAGCAACCCCTTGGGGCCCCCCCCCACCCCAAGAGCCAAATCCTAATAAATGCATCAAACAGGAGTCTTGCCTCCTGGCCAATTTGTTTCAATTACCGTGTGCCGCACGGGCCGCGGCCGAGGGGGCCTGGACCCAGCCGGAGCTCCTCCCGGAGCCCAGCGGACTCCAGCTCAGCGGGGGCCGCAGTGGGGCACGGCTTAGGCTTGGCAAGGTGTGAGCAGCCGTGGTCCGGCCCAGCCTCAACCGGGGTCCCGCAGCCTCCCGTCCCCACCCGGTCACTGCCAAGGCTGGCCCGGCCCCGCCAGGCCGAGCCTGTGTGACTCAGCCCTTCTGGGACACAGGGCCAGAAAGACTTCAGCCCTGAAGCAGCAAGCTTTGAGTTCAAGCCTTGGGAAACGCTTGCCAAAGGCTTAATGGCAATTCATACGTTCATCAAGTCACCCCACTGAAAGTTATGTTTCTAGAATCTTCCCGTATCTCTCCCCAGATTGATTGCAATTCATCACAGTATTTTGCAGCTTTCTAACCCCAGCCTGTGTCTGGACCCATGCCCTCAGACTGCGCCCTCACACCTCCCCTAGATATTGTTCTGTCTGCCCCTAGTCCTGGTCTTTGCACTTTGTTCCTGTGCTGCACAGGCTTTATGGGCCTCATCCCTACTTGATTTTCCTATTCCAGTTGGTTTTGGGGACTCCACGGCACTCGCTCCTTTAATTTTCTCCTCGGTTGTCTGGGTGTCAGGGGACCCTGAAGTTTTAAGGATTGTTGCGGCCACTGTCAGCACGACTGTAAGGGCCGCAGTGCAGCGGGGCCTGGCCCGACCGGCAGCCGGGTACCTCCTCAAAGGTGGAAGCAAGAGAGAGATTTCCCGGGCTTGCTTGTCTGCAAAATTTCAATCTCACAGAGGTGGATCCAGCTTTTTAAATGCTTTAATAGGTAGTCAGTTCCCACAGCTAGCCAGCTCCTCGATTTTGCTTGGCACAGAGGCAGCTCTCGCTTAGCAGCTCCTCTCAGTAACATCATTTCCATGGGGGGCTTCTTCCCTGCTCACCAAATAGCAATTCATGCAAAAGCAGCACAAACTGTTCTTCCTGTCCTCCTGTCTTTGCTAGAGAGTGCCTTTCAAAGGGATAATAATTGGGAGCGAGGGGGTTTACATTTTCCATTGCAAAGGAGCCTCCTGCCTCCCTTAGCAGGCCCCTGTCTTTCAAACAAAGACACACACGGTCTCCTTTTGCACCTTCACTTGGCCCCAGCCACTCCTGATCATTTGAAGGAGCGACTGAGAAAAGGGGCGGCAATCCCCCAAGGCCAGAGCTGCTCCAGGCTGCTCCTGGTGCCTTGGGCTTTTGAAGGGGTGCCGCGGTGGCCTTTGTGACACAGGCACGGGGTGCCGCGGTGGCCTTTGTGACACAGGCACGGGGTGCCGGGGTGGCCTTTGTGACACAGGCACAATGCGTCAGGGGCTGTGGTGACGCGGGACCTTGTGGTGCCCAAAGTCCATTGTGACATGGCAGAGCCCCTCCCCAGCTGGGGAGTATATAAAGGGCTTGCGGGGCCCGGGTCAGTCCCAGGACAGTGGCTGTGTCCAGGTACCTGTGTGCGCCAGAGGACTGCAGGCATGCAGGAGGAGAAGGCAAAGCCCAAGTCCCAGCCCCACAGGCCCTGGCCCGGCTCACAGAGAGCCCAAGCCTTGAGGGAGCAGCAGGAGGAGGCTGAGAGGGCAAGCAGAGGGAGGAGAGGAGCCGTGGAGTCCTGCGCTGAGGAAGAGGCAGAGGTCTGCCAAGGAGAAATGAACAAGTTCCAGCAAGGGACTCCAGGGGAAGCCTGCACTCAGCCACAGCTGTGCCCAGGAGAAGCCCATAGCTGCCAGGAGCTCTCTGAGTGGGAAGAAGGCCTTGAGCAAGAGCTGGTCCAAGTATGGGGGAGCTCCTGGCATTTCTGGGACTGGGATGAGGGCAAGGAGCAAGAGCCCTCCCCACTTGTCTCCGAGTGGGACGAGTGCAGGGAGCAGGAGCTGTGGCAGGCAGACAGCGATCACTGTCAGGAATTTTCAGATTGGGAAGAATCTCCTGAGCAGCGGCTGTCCCCAGGAGAAGGCACGAGCTGCCGGGCACTCTTGGACTGGGAAGCTTGCCACAAGCAAGAGCTGTCCCTGGATGGCCAGGAGGTGACTGGAGGCAAAGCAAAGAGAAAATCCTCCAGGTCCAGCTGGGATGATGACACTGATGGAGAACTGGCTCAGGACAGCAGGGAATACTGTGACATCCTGTGCAGCCAGCTCAAGCCCTGGCAGCGGGAGGACGATGACTGGGATGAGGTGAGCGTCCTGGAGCTGCACGAGGAAGGAGAAGAGGCCAGGCAGCAGAGACTGGCAGATTTAGCCCAAGAGGGAAGCCTGCTGCCTGTCCCTCGAGAAGCTTGGGTGGAGAGCCAGGAACCCGAGCTGTGCCCACAAGAGCAACTCTGTGCCGGGCCTGGCCCTCCGGCAGCCCAAGCCACAGTGGAAGATGTCTCTTCTCCTGGGCAGCCACTTCCCCACAGGAAAGGCCGCTCGCTCTTGAGGCGGGGGCTGCGGGCGCTGCGGGGGCTGTTCCGCTGCCCCTGCCTGGCGGCACAGCCACAGGATTAGCGCCCGCTGGCAGCAGCACCAGGCTGCAGATGGCGGCTGCCCCGCGGCCTGCCCGGTGCCCCGAGGTAGCCGCACGGGCTGCCCCGGCCTGCGCTGGCCCTGCGGCCGCTCTGCGGCACCCCCGGGGCGGCTCCCCGAGGGCACACGGCAGCCCAAAGCGGCACCCAAAGGGGGACCCTCACTGCCGGGGCTCAGCGCCGCATCCCGGCCCATCATCCGGCCAGGAAGGCACCTGGAAAGTCATCGGCTCCCAGCGGCAGCCTGGCACTGCCAGTGGCACCCCTGCACCGGGTCCCCAAGGGCCACAGCCACACGGCTCTTGGCCCTTTGCAGGGACACTGGCTCCAGCTCCTCCCTGCTGGACTCCAAGGCCATTTCCTCTCCTTCGGAAAGGACTTTGCTGATCCTGTGGCACTTTGGCCATGAGGAATGGACACAGGCAGGAGGTGTTGCTCCCAGGACATGACGGCGGCCTGCTGGACTGCAACACACACAATTCTAACAAAAGAAAAGAAAGTTGTATTTAGGAAGTAGTAGTAGGAAAGAAAAAAACCCAACCCCCGCCCCCCCCCCCCCCCTACTAAAACCTGCATAAGACCCTCCAGAAACCAAAAAATGATAAAGAATAAGAATAGAAATATTAGGAAGAAGAGGTGGAAGCTGAAGTAGATCAAGACATAGTAGTACTTAAAACATGGAAAATTAAGAATAAGAATAAAATGTTGGACTCTGGAATACAGAGTGTGTGCCCTTGTTTCTGATACTTAGTTATACGATCCAGTTATAAGTTCCCCCAGGCAGGGCAGGTCCCTGGGTGCTGCCCCTGGCCCAGATAGTTTTCAGATGGGAAACACTATCAGAAGTAAGGTTTTAGAAGACAAAATGTCTTCCCTGCTGACAGCACCGTAAGGAATAGCTGCAGGGCAGAGTTTTAAAAACAGAGGTTGTCTTGACCTCTCTACAGCCTTGCATGGTTCTCAGCATGATAGATCAGGGGAAAAAATATTATAGTGGGTCAGACATATCACATTGCAACAGAGATGCAACAGCACCCCTGATTTTTCCATGGTTCTGGATGACAAGAACTAGGATACTGTTACCGCTGAAGATGAATAGATCATGCGGACACAGGTGGAGGTGTGCTGAAAAGAAGAGCAGAGTTTATAGTTTATTTCCTCCCAGGATTTATAGGCTTCTGACCACAGCCAGGGATTGGATAGTCAGGATAACATTTTTCTCACTGCACTGGCCATGAGAGATGCCCATCACAAGACGTGTAACAGAAAGAATGTACACATATCTATGTTTACAGCTACTCTCCTGGGAAAGTCCTTAGAAAACCATGTCAGCAAGCTCAGAAGCTGAGTTTTCAGGGCTACATCTCCCCCTTTTTGGTTTAACAAAAAGAAAAGAAAAAAGAAAAATGAACAAAGAAACTAGCAACATTATAAACAATCAAAAAGATAAATAATAGGAAAATACAATACTCCATACAATCAGAAGGCTGTAATTTCAGGGTGATAGCTCACCCTTTCATTATTACAAAAAAAAACCTTTTTTTTTTTTTTGAAAAAAAAAGCAGAAAAACAACAAAACTCAAAAATAAATGAAACAATTGTCCAACATCAACACCTGCTTGTGGATGGCTCTCAATTTGGTCACAGAGGCAGAATCCATGGCCAGATTGAAAGGCGCCTGGGAAAACTTATGAAATGCTCTGACAGCAGCCTGTAATTCCATCAACTGGGCTGATCTAAACTCATGACTCTCCAAAAAAATAAAACAAAAACCACCAACCTAAAAACAAAACAGCGACATCAATGGAAAGATTAATCTAATAAACTTGAGGAGCAGAAACTGCTTGCAGAACCTCCTCCAGCATCTACAGTGCCTCTGGGGTCAGTGTCAGAGGTGACTTTAAATCAGAGTCCCCCTTTAATAGACCAAACAAGGGAGACAGTTTAGTCGTGGTCAGTCCCATATGAGGACACAACCATGTAAAACTCCATTAATATTTGGACATCATTCATGCAGTGTCTGCACTGAATGCAAAAAAAAGAATTGCACCTCCAGATGCGGGACTGTTCGTCCCAAAAATTATTTTGACCCTCAAATAATTTCAAGGAGGTTGTTTCTGGAGTCACTTGCAGCTCCATATCATTGGCAAATGCCAGCAAATTTTGCATGCCTTATGGCAAAATCTCCATTGATATCTCTGTGTGGGCTCAGCATTAATGATAGCTGGCACCAGAAAGGCAAATTTGGGTCTGTCATCAGGATGCAAAGGAATTGCAAAGCACAATCCTTCAGATCCACAATGAGGACTAGCCAATCAGCAGGAAGCATGGCAGGTGAAGGCATGCTAGCCTGCAACATCCCCATGCTTTCCATCATAGCATGAACTTTCTGGAGGTCTTGCAATAACTTCCATTTCCCAGACTTGTTCTTGACACAGAAAACAGGAATGTCCCAGGGACTGGTTGAAACTCCAGATCACTGTGATCCAACTGTTCTTGCATCAAGTCACGGAGGGTGACTAGTCTATCATGGGAAAGGACAACAGAATCTGCTGAACAAAGAGTCAGTCTCAAGTTCTTCTTTGCATAGAATCTGTCAGCATCGGCTCCAAGGGTCACTCTGGGGCCCATCAGCAAACCTGACAATCGTGATGTCCATGCCAGTGTCAAAAACCCGCAGAAGCTAATCTCTGACAGCACCTCACCAAGGATGGACAGGAGATGGATGGTGTAGACCCATTCAGGATGATCCCTGGCTGTCAGAACAGCAGTCCAGTGACCCAGGGAGGTCCAGGGAACCCGAAGCCACCATCTCCCCGCAGCTGGTTCTCAGCTCTGCGAACATAAAACTCAAAAGGCACAAGGTGAGCAAATCCAGGTCCTGCAGGGATAGGAACAGGAGGGGTGAGTGTGGAACCCATGGCAGAAATGCACCCCAGGAATTCCGAATCAACGTCCCCTGGGTGAGCAATAGTGCCTTGAGCAGTGGTATTCATCCACGCCACAAGAAGAGCACTCATGCCTTCACCCACTGGACCAAAGCATTCGGAAACACGTGGAATGCCTGATACGCTCAGCTGCACAGTCATTTGACAAGAGGACAAGGTCCACAGGCCAGCTGAAGAAGCTCCAGCAGCCTGGGACCCCTGGCCCATCAAGGCCACTGACTTCGCCCCTGCGGCAGCACCACCCGAGCCAGTGGTAACTAGCGCAGGACCTTGGTCTGCCACAGCCGCAGGAGGCGGCGGGGGAGGGCCGGCTCCAGCCGCAGGCTCGGGTGATGCCCGGGAACCCGAGGCGGGGTGGGCTGGAGGCAGTTCAGCACAGCCCGCCTCCAGCGCCGGGAAGGACCGAGGCGCCGGTAGAGGCACAGCCTGCGAAGCCGCAGCACCGTCCTGCTCTGCTGCAAGGGGACAATCCAGGCTCGCAGGATGGGAATCCGGCAGCATGGGGCTGGCAGAACACGGCCTGGCATCGGCACCACTCGCAGAACCCGCCCCCACCCCCCACGAATCCGGCGCGGGGCGGGCAGCGCTCAGAACTGCCCCTAACAGCGTTTCTTCGGGGCGAAAGGTCCAAGAAGCGGTGCCAGCCACTCCTCTGCTGGAAAAGCGTGCGCGGCCACCGGCGTGGAGCCCGGGCCCTGCCCGTCCCCCACCGCGGGGCAGGGCATGGCCCAGCCGCAGCAGGGACACGGGACCGGCCCTGAGGCATCCCCCAGGGTGGGTGCCGCCCCCCGTTCAAGCACCCCCCCATCGGTCTGTGCCAGGAGGGCACACGGAGGAGGCGAGTCCGCCCCGGGCTTCCACCGCCGGGGCATGGGCCGAGGCGGCGTTACACCCCCTGGGTCCGCAGCGCTCCAAACGGCCTGCTGGCAGGGATCCAACCCCGCCCCGGGCCTACACCGCCGGGGCGCCGGTCGAGGCGGGGTCACACCCACCGGTCCCGCGGCGGCCCCGTTCAACCCGTCGCACCTTCGCCAGATCCCGAGCAGCCGGAGCAGCCGGGGCTCATAACCGACCAGCAGAGCCTCAATCAGGGAATCGCCTAAAGGGTCCCAAGCTGACTGTGAAAAAATCGCTTCAACCACAGGGAAAAACCCCTCAATTCTCCCATACTCACACAATCGCTGAAAGTCAGCATATGAAACATCAATCCCTCTCTGATCAGACACCGCATGCCATATTTCCAGAACCAGGCCTTCGCTGAGAGAAAGCCCAAAACCATCCATAGCCACAGGCTAGACAGTACCCTGTAACACACGTGCAAGACACGTCGGGGTTCCCCAGATGTTACCACTGAAGATGAATAGATCACACGGACACAGGTTGAGGTGTGGTGAAAGAAAGAGCAGAATTTATTTTTCCTCCCAGGATTTATAGGCTTCTGACCAAGGCCAGGGATTGGATGGTCAGGATAACACTTTCTCACTGCACTGGCCATGAGAGATGCCCATCACAAGACGTGTAACAGAAAGAATGTACACATATCTACGTTTACAGTTACTCTCCTGGGAAAGTCCTTAGAAAACTATGTCAGCAAGCTCAGAAGCTGAGTTTTCAGGGCGACAGTCTATCTCAAGGCCATTTTCATCTTGGGACATCACTTATCTTCCAGACTACATCCTGTACCTCAATTTTAACATGTAACATCTGTAAAGCGCTGCATCTGCCTTGTAACACTGATTCTTTTGATTGCTTCGAATAATAACTTCAATAACAGTTACTATTTAGTTAGGACAAATCAATTCCATTTACTGCAATCCCGCATTTCTCTTTTTGACCACATTGATTCATGCTTTTAAAAAAAAACAACTTGAATCTTAGTATTTTTTCTATATTCTCAATAATCTCATTTTTTGCATTCACTTTATTTCCATTTCTAATTTCTTTAACATTTCTTGTGCTGCATCAAGTTTTTTCCACTCTCTCTCAAATTTGGTTAACATTTTTTTGAGCTATTATAGTTACTTTCTGTTCAGTATTCCTTGAATTACTGAATGGATTATGGAATCATACAAGGTAGAAACAATAATCTTAAGGTAAAACACAATATCAAAAATTTTAACTTTTTCCATTATGTACTTTATAAAGGTTATCTCACCAATCAGTCTTCAGAAGAGAATTCCATTTTTGAACGGGTACATGTGTTACTCTTTTAATTTCTTCAGCAATTTTCGTGATGGCTTCTCCATGATCATTTATTTCCACACAACATTCAGATTCATTAAACTTTCTACAAACTCCCCCTACTTCAGTTAACAGATAGTCCAGGCCCATTCTGTTTTGATCTACTCATGCTCGCATTTGTGAATGTTGCTTGGCCAGCAACTTTAGGGCAGTAGAGGTATGGTTTAAAATGACTTTAACTACTGCTTGGAGCCTTATGAAGTGATTCAAAAGATAACATATTCCTCCTGGACCTCAGTATAACGAAGAAGGAGGGTTGTATAACTCCTAAGGTACAGGATCTTTTCCACTTCTGAGGTAATTCCCTATACACTCTTGGCTCACAAATCAAATCTATTATGTCAGGGGCTTTCCATTTGTTACTTGTTGTATCTGGTCATTCTCAATAGAATTTTAGGTCACTTATGGATTGCTAAGGGTTAGCTCCAAGACTTTTATACTAGCACAACTAGCCGATGGAGCCCCGGCCCAGCGGGGCTGTGGGGCGAGATGGCTCCGCGGCTCCCTGGACAGCAGCCAACCCTCTGCCCCTTCCAGAGCTCGGCACCAGCGGCTGCTGGCCGGGCCTCAGGGCTGGCCGGGCATGGGAGGCTGGGGCTGGCTGCAGGTAGCGCCCGGCCGAGGGGCAGAGCCCGCGCCAACCATTCCCTCCTGCCGCTCTCTCCAGCTGGCACAGTACAGGAACCGAGCGGTGGAGGACCTGCGCCGGGCCCTGCCGTACCTGCAGAGCCCACAGGAGCCCCTGCGAGCGGCGGCCATCAGGTTCATCGGTGAGCCACGAGCCCGGGCTCCCTCCCCGCCCCGCCACAGCTCGGCCCCGGCCCCGGCTGCTGCCCCGGCAGCGGCACCCGGGCCCCACGCCCTGGAGCCCTGCCTGCCCTCGGGGCTGCTGCTGCCGGCCTCTGGCAGCCGTGCCCTTGGGCTGAGTCAGGATGCGGCACGGGCCCGGGCTGAGCCCTGCCGGGGCGGGAGGGCGTGTGGCCACAAGGCTGGCAGCGCCGCTGGCAGGGAGCTGTGCCGCTGGGGCCCTGACAGGCTCTGTGTTCCCAGGGATGGCCGGGCGGCTCCTGAGGCGGCAGAAAGAAGACCTGCAGCTAATTTACAAATGTGAGTGAGGGCAGCGGGCTGTCAGCGGGGCTGCTGGGTGGAGCTGCAAGTCCTGGACTGTCTGCGAAGGTCTCTGCTCAATGTGCGGATGAGGGGCGGCGTGGGTGGATCACTCCGAGGTTTCACGCGGGGCATTCGTGGCCAGCAGCTTCGGGCTGATCCCCTTGGTCCCTGCTCCCTGCTGGCCATGGCAAGAGCCGGCTGGGATGGCCCTGGCCGGGGGCTCCCCGTGGGCCTCCGCAGGTCTGGGAATCTGACCGTGGCTCTGTTCATCTCTCTTCCAGCCCTTAAGAACGTGGTTTGTGACACCAGCCCTGCCATCGGAAACCTGGCAATTCAAACATTTTACATCACCCAGGCAGTAGAGACGGCTCGATATTCCATCTTGGAGAACCTGCAAGTTCAGCTGCGCAGGGCATGGAGGACACGGCCTCGTCTGTTGGGCCTCAGCTGGCTGCGCTGCTGGAGCTCTGCTGGCAACTGACCCGGCGGGCTCTGTCTGCTGGGGCCACCTGAACCAGCAGGGATTTTTTTTTGTTTCTTAAATATTGTTCTTTTCTTCTTTTCATTTTCTTTTAGGATATAAATATAGTATATATTATAATAGGCAGTCACTTCCCAAGACCTTTATCTTGCTGCCCATGGTGTACAGGGCATAGAGGAAGCGGGGAAAATGTGATTCCACTTGGGGAATCACAGCTCAGCAAGCTGCCCAGGCATGCAGTGGTGCAGGGAAAATGGCCAGAAACCCTTGGCCTTTGGTGGTTCTGCTGAAGGCACAAACGCTGTCTCAGCCAGGAAGCGCCGCCATCTGTGTCCTCGTGCCCGTGTGGTGCTGGCTGGGTTGCTGAGGGCTCCCACGTGCCTCTTGATCCTGCTCCTCTGGAGCTCCTGTGGGGCTGTGGCGCTGCTGCCGGGCTGCACTGGGGGAGACTGTGAGGGAACAGGGCACTGGGAGGCTGTAAATGGATGAGGGTCTGTGGAGGCCCAGGCGGGACAAAAGCGTGGGAAGGCGTGAGGGGCATGTGTGGAGGCTGGAGGCTCCAAAGGGGACAGGAGGCCCCTGAAAGGCCGGACCGGTGGGAAGACCTGAGGAATTGGGTGTCAGAGGGCATAAGCAGCCCCCGGGCAGCCACCTTTTTCCTGACAGCCGGCCGACCTGGCACTTCCCCAGAATGTCTCCCAGGCCTGCAGCAGAAGCCCTCGAGGCTGGGACAACACCCCTCCAGGAGGGTGCGGACAGCCCAAGGTGTGCCCAGGCTGGGCTGGCTGGGGACATGCAGGGCAGGGGGGTGCTGCCGGCCCATGGCCACTGGGTGCCTGCGATAAGGGGCAGTGGGCAGAGGCAGGGCTGGCCGCCAGCCCGGGCCCTCGCGGCTGCCCAGGACACGGTGCTGTGACTGAGGCTCCCCTGACACAGAGCTCGGGGTCCGCAGAGCTGCTGCCACCAAGGGGAGGGTGGTGATGTCTCCTCCAGCAGGGCTGCCCAGTCGCTGCTGCTGAAGCGACTCAGGAGCCCACAGAAACAGCAGCAGAGTGTGCACAGGAACAGCAGCAGAGTGTGCACAGGAACAGCAGCAGCCCCAACGTCGGCACCTGCACAGTGAGGCGTCTGCAGCAGCCGGGTGCCAAACCGGGGGAGGCTGTGGGCACAGTTGCCTTTGATTTGGCAGAAGGCTTCAGCAGAATTGACCACAATGGCTTTCTCTTCACTTGCCAGCCTCACAGCAACGTTTGGCAGCTTCAGTTGCAGCCTGTGCCCCTGACTGACTTGGATGTCCGTGCTTGAGGGCGGGCTTGCCTTCCACATGTCATGTGTTGTTGTAGTGCGTCTAAAAATCTTGGTATCTCCCAAGAGTAAAACTCACCTCTGTTTTGTGTAATGTTAGTTCCTACCTGAGAACCTTCTCCCTTCCCCCTTCCTATTGGCTGTGACCTCTCTGTATCTCCCGATCACCCGCACCCCTTTGTATAAGAGATAAGACCCAGGGCATTTCTGTCTCTTTCTTGCCCCGGATGGACGACAGACAATAAACCTGCAATTTGGATTATTCCAGCAAGTTTGGGCCTCCTGTGTCTAGATACTTTGAGTCCGTGTTGTATCCACTTATCCTTCCGGCCCCTGTTCCCCAGGGAGAAGGGGCAGGGAGAGAGAGAGTTACACCCCTTGCTCCTGCAGAGGGGCAGGGAGAGGGGTGTCCCGGCCCTGCCTCCCGATGGGGGGGTGCCAGCCTACCGAGCCTGGCGTGGCAGGGTGCGGGCCCCCGCCTGGCTCCTGCAGGGGAGGAGCTGGGTCTCTCCACAGGCTTGGTGAGGGAATGGAGCCCCCAGAGCCCGGCGTGGGGGGGTGCAGGCAGAGAAACCCAGGGAATACCAGCCCTGGAGAAGATGAAGGTATGCTAACAGCGGCTCCTGTAGTATACAATAGCAGCTGATATTCAAGTCAGTTATGTTAATATTAACCAGCTGCCATCTGATAGTTTCTTACAGTTTGTAGATCGACTGAGACTACAGATACAGAGACAAGTTAAAGAACCAGTGGCCCAGACAGAACTGCTTCAAGAAATGGCCCAAAGAAATGCCAACGACGCTTGTCGTAGAGTAATTCTGAGTCTACCTATTAACCCTCCACCCACCATAGCAGATATGATTGAAGCCATGTGCCCAGAAAGCAGACTTGTACAGTGTACACGGCAAGAAACCAGGCAACCCAAGGACAGTGGCAGCAGTGACAGCAGGAATGAATAAGCCACAGATGTCACCAGAACAGCTGCAGCACATCGTCTGTTTCCAGTGCAAGAGGCCAGGACATTTTGCAAGGAACTGTCCTCAAACCCAGCAACAAGGGAAACACTAGAAAGAAGCTCTAGCCAGTCAACCAAGAAACTAAAGTCTCAGCGCTTTTCTGTCAAGCGCAGAGACATAAAAATGACAGACCTGAAGCAGAAAAAAGACTCTATTTTAATGGGAAAAGGGGAGGAAAGGGAGCGGGCTGAGAGGCTGCAGAAATATAATTGTGAGGAACGTTTGCCTAATAAGGTCTGGCAACCGCAAAAGTGATTCAGTAAGTGATTTGTAACTTGTCATGAGGTGACTTTACCTTTAAGGTGGTTTTAAGAGCTAAGGAAGTTGAAGTTGCTGGTGGCTGATGAGAGTCTTTTCTCCTGACCAATTATCGGTCATTACTGGGAATTGACAGCAGTTTTGAGCATTGAAAAGGGAGATCAACTTGTGAACCCTACCTTAAGATGTAAAGTCAGAGCACTCTTGGGCTCTTTGTTTCCTGGCTGTGAAAGGTAACAGAGCTCCAGGCCTCCCGTTCTCTGCCCGGCCATGTGGCCGGGCGGGGGCTGGGCTGGACCCAGCGGCTCTCGGCCGGGAGATGGGGGCTTGCGGGGAGCTTTCCCCGGGCTCTGGCCAAGCCAAGCCGATCTCTGGCTCGGCTGCAGGTTTTGCTGTGACTAAATTTACTAGAGACTGCCGAGTGAAGAAAGAAAGAGGCTCTGAACCTGCGGCGGGCTAAGGCGGCGACTACACTTTCCAGAACAGCCATGAGGAATCTTCTATCAATGACAGCTCCAGCTCCTGCACTGACAGAAGTCACAGAACCATCTACAAAGCCTGGGCAAGATTTTAACCCTTTCATTACCCAGATGAGACTTGCAGATTAATATTTTTATCCAGAGAGGGAAAAAGAGATTGATCAACATGAAAAGAGACTTTATAAACTACCAGTGACAGAAAAGAAAAGAAGCTTCAGAAAAGGTAGAGAATAAGGAGATGCTTTAATTAAGATGAAATATTTTTCTGTTCAAGCTATGGAGATGGACAATAAAGTCCTGAAAGAACTCCTTTAATTCATGATAGAGTATGTAGGGAGGAATAAAGTGTTCAAAGTGTAAATTTTGAGTAAAAAGTAGAGTAATTGTGGTACAGTGAAGTGCTGGAGGATTTGAAGCCTTGAGAGGCAATGAGAAAACTGTTTTCTAGTGAAGCTTACAGAGACAGATGAAGAAGACTTTTGCTTTTGAATAACTCATCCTTAAAATACCATCCCTAGACTCATGGCCCATACACACTTCAGAGTGATGTGAAATGGGAGGAGTGAGCTCTGATAACAGCAGTTCTGGGCAGCTGACATCAGGGCAATAGAAAACTATGACAGAAGTAGTTTTCTAGTGAGAAACTCCATAAATTAACAGAAAGAGACTTCTGTTTCTCTACAAAGACTGGTGAAAAGACTGTAGCAGGAATTGGGACTGTTCTAACCATCCAAGTTCCAAAGTTTTTGTCTCTGTGGTCATGTGAACAAGGGAATAGTGGGTAGTGGGGGATAAAAAAGGTTTTTCTGGAAGTTTATTCTGTTGTTCTTATTATTGTAGTTTGTGAATAAACGTTCTTTATTCCTTTTAAGTTTTATGCCTGTTTTGCTCTTGTTCTAATCCATATCTCACAGCAAGAAATAAGTAATTTTCTTAGTTACTGGTTTAAAACCACGACATAACTTCTAAAGCTTTTTGTTTCAGATCTGATCGTTGGACTGTCATTGGAGTGGACTTGCAGGATAATTCACAAGACCCGTCTGGACTGGATAGTAGGTATTTTGCTATTGGAGACACAGCACATTCACCAATAGAGATTGAGGTGGCTCCCATGACAATTAAGGGAGACCTAACACACCTCACTCTCTTAGCTAGGTGCCCTCAACCACCTTTCTATGTAGACAAAGGGCAGGTAATAGCCCAGGTGATCCCTGTTCCAACAGAAATCCCAGTAGATGACAAAGCACCAGGAGTCTACTGGGCAGAAGTAGTGGGTGAAGACAAACCCATTATGGGATGGAACTTAACACATAAATCAGAACATCTCCATGTAGAAGGGTTAATTGATACTGGGGCAGATGTGACTATCATACCTGAAAAGGTGTGGCCCTCACATTGGGAACTGTAACCCATGGCAGGAAAAATACAGGGTGTTGGAGGAATGAAACTGGCTAAAATTGCTAAAGGTATCGTCCAGATTGAAGGTCCGGAGGGTAGGTTAGCTAGTGTCCGACCTTTTGTTATTGACTACAAGTGCCCGCTGTGGGGAAGAGACACCATGTCCCAGTGGGGAGTGAAATTATCAATTCCTGAGACACCTCTGGATTTTTGATGGAGGCCACTGTAGAGTGTCCGGTCCAAAAGTTATCTTGGTGTCCTGGTTTAGGGCAGATTTGGGAGAAAACCTCCAGTGGGGCTCCCCCAGGGAAGCAAACCCACGTGGCCCTTTTCTCCCACCCTCCAACCAGTTCGGGAAGAGATTTCTCTGAGTGAAGTGGAAAAAACCTGTTTATTTCACATCCACAGCACTACCCGGCACAAGAATGAACGATATCAAATTACAAAACCTCTTGCCGTTCAGAAGAGATGACAAACTTCAGAGGGTCTCTTTGCTGTGGGTGTTTGCTCTGTTATCAGTCTCTCTGGTGTTGGAAAATGCTGCTGCCCAGGCTGGGCTCCCGGTAGTCCACGGGTGCAAGCTCCCGGTGCTCCCTCGAGTCCCCAGTTCAGAGCAGGTTCGATTCGTTTCAGAAAAGGGGAAAGAAAACAGTCCAGGAAGACCCCTCTGCTCCGGCTAGCTGGAAAGCCAAAGCGATCTGTGTCTTGTTGTCTGTCTGTGTGGAAGTCAAAACTCCCGATGCGGGGGGAGCAAGTACAGTCTCTGATAACAGACTCGGTGCTTCTTTTCCACTCACTTTTACTCTTAGATGAAATTTTAAGAATACAAAACCTGTGTCTGGGTTAGGTGGATGAATGGGGATACAATTTAACCTCCTAATCTACCCAAGACACTTGGGTAGATAATAATCCAGTTTGAGTGAACCAGTGGCCTCTCAGCAGACAAAAACTTGGGGCGCTAGAAAAGTTAGTAGAACAATAATTGGCCAAATGACACATAGTAGAAACAACCAGCCCTTGGAATTCCCCGGTGTTTGTAATAAAAAAGCCAGGGAAGGATAAATGGCACCTCCTTCAGGATTTGAGAGAAAGAAATAAAAAAATAGAGGACATGGGGTCTCTTCAACCAGGTATGCCATCCCCCAACTATGTTACCACAAAATTGGCTACTAGCAGTACTGGATATTAAAGATTGGTTTTTTCAAATTCCCCTGCGCCCAGCTGATGCGCCAAGGTTTGCCTTTTCCATTCCCACAATTAACCGAGAAGCCCCAATGAAAGGGTACCACTGGACAGTTATTACCTCAGGGGATGAAAGCAAGCCCCTTCATCTGCCGGTGATATGTGGGGTCTTTGCCGTCCTCAGTGCGTGCTGAAAAGAGAGATGCCATCATTTTGCATTACATGGACGATGTTTTGGTATGCTGTCCCAAACACAACATGCTGCAAGACACCCTTGACCTAGTGGTTAAAGTTTTAACCTCTGCTGGATTCCAATTGCAGGAAGACAAAGTTCAAAGGATGCCACCTTGGAAATACCTGGGCCTGGAAATTACCGCAAGGATGGTTGTTGCACAAAAATTGGAAATTATTGGTAATCCTAAAACTCTAGCAGATCTCCATTCCCTATGCGGGTCACTAAACTGGGTCAGACCCTGGCTAGGTCTCACCAATGAGGACCTGGGCCCCCTGCTCAATTTATTGAAAGGGGAGAGAGAGCTGCTGTCTCCCAGGGAGCTGACTCCAGAAGCAAAAATTGTGATTGAAAAGGCACAAAAGGCCTTGACAGAAAGACAGGCACATCGCTTCAAACCTGAGCTGCCTTTCAAATTTATTGTCCTGGGGAAATTGCCACACCTACCTGGGTTAATATTCCAGTGGGCCGAGGGGCAGAGAGATCCACTCTTAATAACAGAATGGGTTTTCCTCTCCCATCAATGACCCAAAACTATCACCAAGCCACAAGAGCTGATGGCTCAGCTGATTCAGTTGGCCAGGGTAAGGCTGCATGAACTGGCAGGTTGTGACTTTATGTGTATTCACCTCCCAGTCAGGCTCTCTGGAGAAGGCAAAAACTCCCCTGAGAGACTGACCAAAGAGATGTTTGAGCATCTGCTGCAGAGCAATGCTACCCTCCAGTTTGCTCTGGACAGCTCTAGTGGGCAAATTTCAGTTCATGCGCCAGCACACAAATTGTTTCATGAGGAATTCCACCTCATTCCTTGTGAGAAAAGGAGCCAAAGGCCACTCAAAGCTCTCACAGTGTTCACTGATGCATCTGGGACATCTCACAAGTCGGTGATGACTTGGAGAAATCCACAGACTCAGCTTTGGGAAGCTGATGTTGAGTTTGTAGAGGGGTCACCCCAGATAGCTGAACTGGCTGCGGCCATAAGAGCCTTTGAGAAGTTTTCAGAACCGATTAATTTGGTTACTGACTCAGCCTACGTAGCAGGAGTGGTGTCCAGAGCGGAGCAGGCAGTTCTCAAGGACATTGAGAACGAACATCTCTTTAGATTGCTTTCAAAACTGATTTATTTGGTTTCAAATCGAGAACAACCTTTCTATCTGATGCTTATAAAGTTGCATACCCCATTGCCAGGTGAAATCGCTGAGGGAAACCGGGAGGCTGATTCCCTTGCTGCCCCAGCTGAAAAGGCACGTCTCCCAGATGTGTTCCAACAGGCAAAGATAAGTCACCAGCGATACCATCAAAATGTGCCAGGACTGATTCATCAGCTCCAGCTGACACGGGGTCAGGCTAAAGCAATTGTGGCTACCTGTCCCAGTTGTCAGCTCCAGGCAGTGCCATCATTAGGCCTGGGGGTTAATCCCCGAGGAATTGAAAGCTGTGAAGTGTGGCCAACAGATATCACTGACGTCCCCAGTTTTGGTCACCTTAAGTATGTACACGTGAGCATTCATACATACTCAGGAGCAGTGTATGCCTCTGCTCATGCAGGAGAAAAATCTGTACATGCCAAACAACACTTAGTACAGGCCTTTTCTGTATTGGGAATCCCTAAAGAAATTTAAACAGATAATGGCCCAGCGTATCAATCCAAGGAGTTCCTGGAATTTGTCCAGCAGTGGGGAGTGGAACATAAAACTGGCATCCCCCACTCCTCCACAGGTCAAGCTGTGATTGAGTGTGCACACCAGACGCTCAAACAAGTCCTAGCCAGGTAAGGTAGCGAGGCAGTGTGGATGTCTCCACAACAAAAACCCTGTAAAACTCTGCTTGCCATTA
The DNA here is from genome assembly GCF_971803275.1 of Cyanistes caeruleus. Classification (NCBI taxonomy): domain Eukaryota; kingdom Metazoa; phylum Chordata; class Aves; order Passeriformes; family Paridae; genus Cyanistes; species Cyanistes caeruleus. The sequence goes on along the minus strand of NW_028256031.1, from coordinate 6,226 downwards.
ATTTCCTAAACTGCTCATTTGAAAACATGAAGCCTCCTGTGACTCGGCATTTTAACAGTGATGATCAGTTTTAATTGTCACAGCGTCCACCAGTTTTAATCAGGGACCCTGAAACTTGGCAAACCAAGGGCCCCTATGAACTTGTCACCTGGGGGCGTGGTTACACGTGTGTCTCCACCCCTGCAGGCCCCTGATGGATTCCTCAGAAACGGGTAAAACCTTTTGTTCCAAAGAATCCAGCCCCAGCAATAAGAGATGAGAAGCAAGTGGCTGTTGCTTCCAAGAGAAGACGCCACCAAAGAGAGCAAGAAGAAACCTTTCTAGCCTCTGACCTGCATGCTTTGGCAGTAAATAAGTTTCCAAAAATGTCTGTTTCCTTGTTTTTAGAAATAACCTACCTCTCACTCAAATCCATGATGAGCCTTAACCCTGCTGTCATCCTGCTCGCACTGAGCAGCCTGGCAGCGGCCTGGATCGTCACACAGCCACGCCAGAACATCTGGGTGACCCTGGCACAAACACTTCATCAAGAAAACATATGTCTATCTACTTGAGCAGCGAAAAATCCTATGTCTACCTGCCTGGTAGGAATTCCATTGCAGCATGATGAATTTACACATCTCTTTAATACACTGACTCCTGAAGCAGGTAATGAATTTCCACAGCACTCAAATAGAAGCAGAGTTTAAAAACCCCGTCAAAGAGTGGCTGCCACATTTTCCTAAGGCAAGCCAGGAACCCCAGGAGTTAGAGCTACTGGGTTCCTCTCCAGCATTACACTGTGTACACTTTAGGGTCAGTCTTCCAATTAATAAAGAAACCTTCCACAATATAGTACAATATTGAGAAGAATTCACAGCAAAAAGGTGGTGCCACGTCCTAAGCTACATCAAAAGTGCACTCCTCAGCTCATACACGTCCCAAAAGCCTCCCCAAAGGACTGTTCCTCATTTGTGGGGATAGCGCATGGGCAGGAATTCCACCCTGTCTCCTCGGAGGGCTGTGTACCAGAGGGCGTCTATCACTGTTAGCGCCCAATCAAACATTAATTGGCGAATGGACCAATAAAAATAATTTGACGAGGAAAATTCAGAAGAGAAGTGCTACAAATTTAGATGAGAATTGTGATTCGGAGATTTTTCATTGGTCCAAATCAAAAAGAATTGCTGCATCCATTTTCCTTCTTTGGGTGGCTGCAGCCAAGGCCCTAGGTGAATTGGGACACCTAGAATGCTGGGTGGTAAAACAAGCAAATTTAACATCTAGCGCCATAAGTGCCCTCCTAGAAGATGAGGAAGTTAGCAGGCAGGCAACACTCCAAAATGGTGCAGCGATAGACTTTCTCCTATTGCTCCACGGGCATGAGTGCCAGGAGTTGGAGGGTCTCTGCTGCATGAATCTGACATCGAAAGCTCCTAACATCCATGCCACACTCCAAGAGATGAAAAGCATGATCGGACAAGTCAAGCAAGAAGCAGATGACTGGTTTAATGGACTGTTTAAAAACTGGGGACTCTCGGGGTGGTGGGCTTCAGTAGTGAAAACTATTCTGTCACTGCTAGTCATTATTTTGCTAACGGAGTTTGGAGTTTTAAGCAGGATACTATACAAAAGCATAATTAAGCTGATCTCAGCTACCTCAGATGTCAACCATATAGAGCTGGCAGACCAGAGTAACCCTCACCAGCCTGCAAATGGTACTTGGCGGGCCACTTCAGGTCAGTAAGTCATATAAGCTCATTTCATGAATTATATAGAACAAAATAGGGGGAGATGTGCTAGTGCACAATCCTGGGTGTGCTTTAGTTTCTGTGTAAACCCTCCCTGCAGCTGTGACGTGTTTTTCCCTTCCCCTCCCTGTCCCTGAAATGTTATCCCATTGCTTGGTATTATATGTCTCCCCGCCCCTCTCCCAAGGTTTGAAAGTACCCGGGAAATATTTCCTCCCTCTCTTTTTTTCCTCCTGGATCCCAGCCTGAATAAACATCTGACGTTATGCCGGAGGGAAAAGCAGCTGTTTGGTCTTTATCTTGGTCATGAAGAGCCTCCCTGCCCTCCCCTCGACAGAGCTAGCCAGGATTAATCAGGAGGGACAAAGTGGGGCTACTTCACACCTGGCTCCCCCAAGTGTCCTCCAGACCCCCAAGTTCTTTCTAAATTCCCTCCCCAGACCCAAAACTACCTTAAATGTTCCTCAGAAAAGTTTCCATGGGCCCCAAAGTGGCCCCTTTTACCCTGTCTGAGAAAATGACAATAGTTAGGATCAAAAGACTAAAAATAGGACTAATTAGCATAAAGAGGGAGAAAGAGTGGTCAATTAATTAATGAAGGGAATTGTGGTTGTTATGGATTATATTAATAAAAAAATCAAGATCCTTGTTGAATAAAAATAATTGGATTTATTTTAGCAAGCGGCAGCAAGCAAAACAGCGCTGGGCGGCCGGGGAATCACCGCTCCACCAACGGCTAGCGCCCCCCTCCCCAAACTTCAGAGCCCTTACAGTGTCTTCAGTTCCGGTTTCTGCGTCATCCGGGTTGATTCTGCTTCTGCGCGGCTTGTTGCTAGGTGGTCGTGTTTTGCTTTTCGGTGGTCGTGGGGAGGAAGATGCTCCTCTTCGTCACAGCATCGCCCTTGATCTGCAAGCCAAGCTCCATTTTTGGCTAAAATATTGGATACACAAGTTATGCTTCAAGCTCCATATCTGGCTAAGGTAATGAGTATACAAGTTATGCTCAACAACAGGATGTCCTTGGAGTTTCTGCCGGTTCTGCTTGGAACTTTTCAATTGCCAATATCTTGCTTAACCCTTTATTTTCTTGTTTTTACGAGCAAACTCCTTACATACTCATCACACCACCTGCTATTATAACTCAGTCCCCAGCCCCTCTGTTACCTCTGTCCACCCCGCGGCGGGCAGGGAGGCTGGGGAGGTAGTTTTAGCTTGCCAGACGAGGCCCTAAAAACAAGGCTCTTTCCCTATGCTGAGATGGCAGTTGCAGCTTTATTTCTTGGGATCCTTCAGGGTGAGATGGCAGAAGGGAAAGAGGAAGAGGTATGGACAGGCACTCCTTTTTCAGGACAGGGGAAGGGGCTGTGGGAATTTACACAACCAATAAGGGAACCTGGGGAGAACAAGATAAGGGAAAGAACTTACAAATCTACATTTTTAGGGGTACATTCTTTGGGTCATACCATTTTTCCTAACCGCATTACAACAAAAAGCCCAACAAAATTCTCTCAAATACATAAGAAATTCCAGAAATATCCCACGAAATTCCTGAAATCTTCTCAAAACCCTACCAAATTTCAGAAACATCAAAAAAAATCTTGTCAAATTTCCACACAATCAAGGAAAAATTCATCAAAATTCTTCATATCTCCTCAAAATCCCTCAAAATCCACAAAAATCCCACAAAATTCAAGAAACATCCCACAAAATTCCCCCAAAATTATCAAAACCCTAAAAAATGCCTGAAGCATCCCAAAAAACCTTGACAACTTTCCCCACAATCTAGGAAAAATCCCTCAAAATTCCTCAAGACAACTCAATATGCCTTAAAATTCCAGAAAAATCCTATGAAATTATAGAAACATCCCACAAAATATCAAGAACTTTCCACGCAATCTAAGAAAAATCACCCTAAATTCCAGAAACATCCCAAATAATTACTGAAATTTTCTCAAAACCCTACCAAATTCCAAAAACATCCCACAAAATCTTGACAACTTTGAACAAAATCTAAGAAATATCCATCAAAATTCTTCATGTCTCCTCAAAATCCTACAAAATTCTACAAAAATCACACAAAATTCCAGAAACATCCCACAAAATTCACAAAATCTTCTCAAAACCCTACCAAATTCCTGAAATAACCCACAAAATCTTGACAACTTTCCACACAATCTCAGAAAAATCCCTCAAATTCCAACATGTCTCCTCAAAATTCCCAAATAATTCCAGATACATCGGACAAAATTCCCGAAATCTTCTCAAAACCCTACCAAATTCAAGAAACATCTCACAAGATCTTGACAACTTTCCACACAATCTCGGAAAAATCCCACAATATTCTTCAAGTCAACTCATTGTCCTTCAAAATTCCAGAAACATTCTACAAAATCTTGAACAACTTTCCACGCAATCTAGGAAAAAAACTTGCAAAATTCTTCATGTATCCTCAAAATCCTTCAAAGTTCTACAAAAACCCCACAAAATTGCAGAAACATCCAACAAAATTCAAAAAATTGTCACAAAACCCTACAGAATTCCTGAAACATCCCACAAAATCTTGACAACGATCCATACAATCTCAGAAAAATCCATCAAAATTCTTCAACTTAACTCAATATCCCACAAAATTCCTAAAACATCCCTCAAAATTCCCAAAGTCATCTCAAAACCCTCCCAAATTCCAAAAACATCCCATAAAATCTCTACAACTTTCCACACAATATAGGAAAAATCCATCAAAATTCTTCAAGCCAACTCAATATCCCATAAAATTCCAGAAACAACCCACAAAATTCCCCAAATCGTCTCAAAATCCAACAGAATTCCAGAAACATGTCACAAAATCTTGACAACTTTCCACACAATTTAGGAAAAATCCCTCAAAATTTTTCATGTCTCCTCAAAATTCCCAAATAATTCCAGAAACATCCAACAAAATTCCCAAAATCTTCTCAAAACCCCACCAATATCTAGAAACCTCCTAGCAAATCTTGACAACATTCAACACACTCTAGGAAAAATCTACCAAAATTCTTCAAGTCAACTCAATGTCCCTCAAAATTCCAGAAACATCCAATGAAATCTTGACAACTTTCGACACAATCTCAAAAAAATCCATCAAATTCCAACATGTCTCCTCAAAATTCCCAAATAATTCCAGAAACATCTGGCAAAATTCCCGAAATCTTCTCAAAACCCTACCAAATTCCAAAAACATGCCATAAAATCTCTACAACTTTCCACACAATCTAGGAAAAATCCCTCTAAATTCTTCATGTCTCCTTAAAATTCCCAAATAATTCCAAAAACATCTGGCAAAATTCCCGAAATCTTCTCAAAACCCTACCAAATTCCAGAAATATCCCACAAATTCTTCACAACTTCCCACAAAATCTAGGAAAAATCCCTCTAAATTCTTCATGTCTCCTTAAAATTCCCAAATAATTCCAAAAACATCCCACAAAATTCCCAAAATCTTCTCAAAACACAACCAAATTCCAAAAACATCCCCAAAAATCTTGAAAACTTTGAACAAAATCTAGGAAATATTCATCAAAATTCTTCATGTCTCCTCAAAATACCAAACAATTCTACAAAAATCCCTCAAAATTCCTAAAACATCCCACAAAATTCTATGAATCTTCCGAAAACCCTACCAAATTCCGGTAATAACCCACAAAATCTCAACAACTTTCCACACAATCTAGGAAAAATCTCACAAAATTCTTCATGTCTCCTCAAAATTCCCAAATAATTCCAGAAATATCCGACAAAATTCCCGAAATCTTCTCAAAACCCTACCAGCTTCCAGAAACATCCCACAAAATCTTGACAATTTTCCACACAAACTAGGGAAAATCCATCAAAATTCTTCATGTCTCCACAATATCTACAAAAATTCCAAAAACACCCCATAAAATCCCCGAAATCTTCTCAAACCCCTACCAAATTCCAGAAACATCCCACAAAATTCCATAAATTTTCTCAAAACCCTACCAAATTTTAGAAACATTCCACAAAATTCTCTAAATCTTCGCAAATCCCTTCGAAATTCCCGTCATAGCCCACAAAATCTTGAGAACTTTCCACACAATCTAGGACAAATCCATCAAAATTCTTCTTGTCGCCTCAAAATCCAAAAAAATTCTAGAAAATTCCCACAAAATTCCCAAAATCTTCTCAGAACCCTACCAAATTCCAAAAACATTCCACAAAATTTAGACACCTTTCCACACAATTTAGGAAAAATCCCTCAAAATTCTTCATATCTCTTCAATATCCCCAAAAAATATTCCACAAAATTCCCGCAAAATTCCTGAAATATCCCACAAAATTCGCGAAATCTTCTCAAAACTCTTCGAAATTTCAGTAACATCCCACAAAACCTTGACAAATTTCCACACAATCTACGAAAAATCCGTCAAAACTCTTCATGTCTCCTCAAAAATCCCTCAAAATTCTAAAAAAACCCAAAGAAATTCTGGAAAAATCCC